>NW_027361869.1:3027500-3322500 GCF_039654945.1 Dendrobates tinctorius | reverse complement strand
GCGATCCATATCGTTGTCGGGATCGCTGGTGCATCGCTAAGTGTAACGGTACCCATAGACTGAGGTAATAAATAGTGATAGCGTATATTATACAAAGTGTTCGTTTTTCTTTGTTTGTTTTTTTCTCCAATTTTCTACTTTCTATTACAAGTACATTTTCTACAATTTTTTTGTTTGGCCATTTGATAATCCAGAATATGTGATAAACCAGCATTCTCAACACTTCTTGGATGGAGTCATTTTCTTTTTATATTTCATTGTCTTTGTAAATGTATTCTTGACCATATTTCAAAATCCTTAATTAAAAAAAAAAAAATCATTAAATCCAGCACTGACTGCTGCCATTAATGCCGGATTAAAGGATTCTATCTACACTAGTGCATGTCAAAAAGTTAATACAATTTGGCGCAATATGGCAACTTCACTACATGCTGACAATGTAACTAACCAATTTAGCCACAAAATACAGTGACTCTTCTCATCCACCTTAAGGGGTTGAAGGAAATTAGCAAAACATGGCTACCGTACTATCAGAACCAGCGCAACTCTTGTCCATAGCACTGAAGTCAGTGTCGCGTACTGTCAACCTCAGTGCATGAGGACTGCAGTCAGTGACTGGCTGCAGCGGTAACATGCACTGTTCACGTGACATCACTGATTTAGTGAAAACATCAAGACCGGAGAAGCAGAGGGAAGCTGGCTCTAGACCCAGGTAGGGCGAGTACTTGCTGAATTTGTTGTTTTTAGGTATTTTTGCCCATGAATTAAGAATGAAAGATCAGTCCAGGAGGAGAATGAAGCAGATTTCTCTGATAAGATTTATTACACATTTGCTTATTTTCATGTGTACTATTGATTTATGAAAGAAAAATTAAAACGGCGATCACTCTAGCTTCTAGAAGCCTTATAAGACCGGGTGGAGACCGGAGACCATCCCATACCAGGTTAAACAATCACTTGTAAATGTTGGAACATTGTAACTTTAAAGTATTCATTATAAGGAAAACCAGTTTTATAGTTGTTTTACCCAATGTATTACATACAGTTCAAATGTAGAGTCCCGTGATTGTCAAGGTCAAGACCTACGTGACAAAATGCTGAGTAATGCAAAAGAAATCTAAAATGATGATTCTCATAAACCTGTAGTAACTTATTCTAGGCTTGGTATTACAGAAAGGCAATAAAGGAGTTGCTGGGGGTCCAGCAGAGGAACCCTTCTATCATTTCAGGAAGATTTTTCATTGTCTACGTGGATGCGCTTTTCTACATTAAAATCATGGAGAAGGATGACAGATACTTTGTTGTTTCTGCCCAAGTCCAGACCCATTGTGATCAAGACCCTACATTTGAAGTTGGGTTGACTAGGACTGTTCCAGATACATCATCGTCATCTGACGGAGTCCTTTCCCAGATTCAGAAGAAGGGAGGGATGTCATTGAGCAGATGGCGGGTAGCCTGGCCTGTTTACTGATCCTATAACCCATGCTTAACACTTGCTGGTAATTATGGGTAAGTCAAGGTGCGGCTATGAGCATTTTTCCCAATAGACAGATGTGTGATTAAAAATGAAAATACTTAAAATAGTGACAACCAACAGACCCACATGTATTGGCCGCCAGGCAGTAAAAAAAAAAAAAAAAGTGAATCAAAGCAAATTAAAAAAACAATTTATCCATTCCTCAAATATTACAAAATAGACTGGATTTTACTAGTGTTTTATCCAAAGACTTCAGCAAGTGTGTTCATCTGCTGTTCACCCAAATCCCTTCCAAGGCTCCAGCAATATATTTCATGCTGGGATTCCCAAAACTTACTGATCGCTGGGTACGAACACAGGCTACCCCTGACTGATCCCTACAGTGACCTATGTCCGCCTCTGCATTCTCTCTGAATAGTGTCATATGCCTGTGTGCCCCAATTAAGCAGAGCTGCAGCATCAGTTATAACATTGCACCCTTCAATTTAGCGATCGTGGAGATTTCAGTGACCGGGACCCATCACAGATCAGTAAGTGGATCTGAAGGGATTTATTTTTTTAAAGAAATTGCACCATGATTGTATATAGGTTGTGTATAGTATTGCAGTACATGGAACTCAACTGTAATACCAGTCACAGCCTATGGACAAAGGTGGCGCAGTTTCTAGGAAAAAAAAAAAAGGTTGTTTTTTTTATCGCTGACAACACATTTAAGCAAGGTAAAATGTAGGATTTCCCCTCTAACATCCCTTAGGCAGCGTTAAAGAGGTTATCCCACTAAGCACATTTATCACCTATCCACAGAAGTGTGTGATCACCAAACAGGCTATGCGCACACGATGCGGATTTGTTGCATTTCTGCAGCATTTTTTTCTGCGCAGAAATGCATCAAAAACGCAAAGGATTACTAAAGCAAGGTTAATCAATGACAATCCTGAATTGTTGTGCGCATGATGCGGAAAATTCCATCCTGATTCGCAGCGTTTTATTTTCCGCAGCATGGCAATTCTTTTTGCGGATCTGCAGCGTTTTTCACCCATTGATTTCCATTGAGACAGTCAAATCTGCAGCAAAAACGCAGGTGTAAAAAGGTTTGCGGATTTACTGCGGATAAGCTGCGGATTTGGTGCCAAAAACGCAGCAGATCTGTCAAAGGAAATGATGTCAGAAGATGGAAGAGTGTATGGGCGGAGAATATAGAACAGTGCCCATCTTGGTTGAAGCACATCAACAATGGAGGTTGGACAAGGAAGTTACATCACATTTTTTGTTAAATATTATATATTTAGCTAACAAATCCGAATGTAAATCCTCATAGAAATCTAAATGTAAATCTGCATCAAAAATGTGCGGAATTTCCACTGCGTTTGCTGCCAAGAGATGCAGAAACCATGCAAAAATTTCCACAACGTGGGCACATAGCCTAAAACGGGGGTGCCAAGTCCACTGAATAACATCTCCATAGACATCGAATAGATCGGCAGGACTTGTGCGAGAGCACTGCTCCATTCAATCTCCTCTTCATGACCCCTGTAATTGGCTCCCTCCAGCCATCAGGCATTTATTACCTATGCTGTGCATAGCTGATGAATGTTCCTGGTGGGCCAAACCCCTTTCATCAGGCATGAGGACCTCCTCTAGAAATGTCCATCTCTGGGACTGAACACACGGCCACGTCTCAATCTTCGTATACAGGTTGCTGAGAGTTTATTCATTAGTCCAAGCGTCTGATTTAATGGTATATCCTAACAAGCTTGTAAAGGGAAGAAGAATGTGTAACAGCGCCTTTATAAGTAAATCTCATGTCTCCGTGTTTGCTTAGCGAAATCCAGAGCGAACACTTCACTTACAAACAGATGGTTAAAGTTTAACCCTCGATAAACGTTACCCACTCGTAGTGAAAAAGCACTGGAGGAGTCGGCTCCCATAAATAATCCAGAAGCCTCCATTACCTCGCTGTCCACTTCATAAACCCTCAGTTTTTGCCGCATTTAACTGGAAACGTTTAATCCCAACTCCATTTGCTGTATAACGTCCCATTCCCCATGTAAACAAGTAGCATACTGCACTTTTTCCTGTTGCCCTTGTTGGAGTGAATATGGATAGGTAGTCTATTGCAGAGTACCCACAATTTCCTGTGACCACTTAGATACATGTACTAAAAGAGTGGTTACTAGAGATGAGCGAGCGTGCTGGGATAAGGTGGTATCCGAGCATGCTCGGGTGCTAACCGAGTGTCTTCGGCTGTTTGACAGCAGCAACACATGCAAGGATTGCCTAAAAAACAGGCAACCCTGATGGTACAAGGTGACGGCAGTACCTTGGGATACAAATCTTAAGACTGACTTTAAAGAAAAAAAATAGATGGAAACAAACATCTTATATGATGCGATTACAGTTACCATCAAGTCACCAGAACATCCTACAAATGGTGCAGCCAACTTTATTTTACAGCCGCACAGAAGTTGACGAGGCTACAGAGGTGTAATGTGTGCGGCTGTTACATAAGTTAGACAGTCATCCAAGTGCCTTTCGTAAATCACTTTCAAAACATATTAAACGTTTCTATAAAAAGAATATAACTCCAGACGGATTCTAATAAATATACTCATTTTTCTTTATATTTGGCAGTAAAGTTTACAGGATTTCACATATTACAAGGACATGTTACGCCCCCGCAGACCATTAACTCTATGAGTATCTGTCCTGAATACAGACCTTGTTAGAGCCTATTTGAAAAGCTCATAAGAAGGTTCTGATCTGACATCAGAAAGCACAAGGTGATGAATGGCAATACCACAGGTAGACTAGTACTCAATGCTTCTCATTGCTGCAATGGAGGAGGAGATTTTCCTGGGTAAGGGTTTTGCTGCTTGTCTGAAGTCTTCAGGTTTGGTCTTCATCAGCGAGACAATGGTATGTAAAGTGCGGGTGGGCTGCAGACCAAGTGCATCCATGACATTGATCAAATAATCTAGGAACACAACATAAAACGAGGATAGATTACAGATATTATCAAAGAGTCTCACTGGACCCTGGTCCAACAACCACGTCAGGAGTCTGTGGCAGCTGGACCAGTGCCCTGTGAACCTTCTCCTCCTACCTGACAAAAACAGGAATGGAAAGTAGTGAGTTAACTGCGCTGCATATGATAACCGAAGGAAGAATCCAGGAGCCCGAAGAATATTGTATGTGGTTTATTATCAACACATTTTGAAGTCATCCGGCTTCTTCATCAGGACAAACCACAAGTATTTATAGTTTGTCCTGATGAAGGTACTTGTGGTTTGTCCTGATGAAGAAGTCTGATGACTTTGAAATTTGTTGATAATAAACCGGATAGAATATTCTTTGGTCTCCTAAATTCTTCCATTGATTATCAGCAGCGCAGTTAACCCACTCATTCCCATTCTTGTTTTTATCAGATCTCCTCTGTGGACTTGCAGCAGCTGACACTATTGAGCTATAACAGTGGTTGTGTTTTACACAACCCTATAACGTAAGCACATTCTTGCACCTTACTTTTATCCATCATCGGATAAGACACTATTGCACTTTACATTGTTTCTTCAGACTTTTTCTACTTCTCCTACCTGACGGCATCACAGAGATCTTTTCCGATTAGTATCTCCTGCATTATCTCATGCATTATGCTGCAATAATGATGTTGTTACAGTCTACTAATCGAAAAAGGCTCCTGGGATGGCAGCAGGTAGGAGGAGGTTTACAGGGCTCTGGTCCAGCGAATCTTTTTGACCAACGCTATTAGATGAAGCCATATTACATAGTCACATACTCTACAAGTAGCCATTTTTTGGATTGTAGAATGTAGGGCATATTAAAGTAGATGGACAGTGTTGTTGGATCAGGACCGATCACAACTGATCAAGAGGAAGAGGTCTCATGATCAATGGTGGTCCATCACAATCAATTATATCTAAGACAACATCCTGCAGTCATCGCATACAATACCTGTCCTCTATAAAATATAATAAAGCGCCATCTCTCACCAATATCAGTTGCAAGCTGCTTGCTGGAGTGTGATGTGACAACTGGAATCTGTAGGATGACATCGCAGTACGTCTGCATGGTGGCTCTGGCTAGTGATCCCAGCCAGTAATCAGCCATGTTATCCAGTTCTGGAGTCTCTTCCCCTGTAAAATACACAAAAAGTGAAATAGATTGGCCACTGCTGCTATAGATTATGGGCAAACATAATGACCCTAGATTGATGGCCATTCTTGTAGGTCTGAGAAGTGTTAATATTTGGCGGTGATTGCATGTTTTCTGGGTGTATAAATAAATGGAAGCCTTTATAAACATCAACATAATAAAGTTGGCAGTAAACTGGAATTAACAGGTGAATAGGCGGAGGTGGAGTTGACCTATAAATCAACCAAGTGATCAATGCTTCCAGCGTAGCTAAAGTCCCACAGGCAGATGACTGTAGACCCACCTTGTTCGGGAGGATAGGGCAACTTCCCAGCATGCAAAGCCAGTTCCAGCGCTGAATCTTCAGGGGTTACAAAGGGCTCGAGATGCAGAGGAAGAGACATGAGGTACTGACCAATCTAAAAATGCAAAGATGACATTTTGATGGTTACACAAATATGAAAGAGTGGAAAATATTGCTATGGGGCTATTCAGGGTCAGAAAGAGGTGGGTGACAACTTTTAAGGAAGCAGCAATTGTAGCACTATTGGTTGTCAGATGGCCTTCTGAACATCTCTGTAAGAACCTGAGAGAAGAGGATGCATCAGGCGGTTGGCTGTTTCACACACTTACATTACTGATGTACTCGAGAGGAGTGAGGCTGAATGTCGGCAACTCTTCAGTCAATGTTTTACCATGGTCTTCGTATCCCCAGCTCTGATAATAAAATGCAATGCAAAAGATCACGTATAAAGAAGGGACAACTGGGATGATCTCTCCTAGTAAAATGGCTGCCAATCCTCGAGAGAGCAGTAAAAAGTAAAAGGTGATAAGTGGTCCTCACAGATGGGGTTCTCATATACAGGAACTTTACAAAGTAGTCCAGAAACCGGGCTATACAGCTCCCAGCGGCCATGTAGACAATGCATCTAGCAGCCAGGAAGGAGTGGAGGCACTTAAATGTATTTTTCAACCTAACAGTGGGAAATCACCTTTACAGAAGAAAAAAAAAAAGTCACACTTACCACCGGAATTCACCCCCCACTCCAAAGGTCTTTTCTAGACTAGAAATTATGACTTCATGAACATCAGAAACTTTAACGCAGAGGCCACTGATTGGTAGGAGGGTCAGGTAACAGGTGGTCTGGATGTCATCGCTTCCGATCTCAGGGAAGTAAAATTATGGCTAATCCGCACTGCTGTTAATCGAAATGTAAATACACCTATACAATAAGATATCAATGAATAAACACCAAAGAAAAGCCAACAAAGCAAAAAATCGAAAAGGCCAAATGTACTTTATTAGATAATGAAAACATGTGCAGTCAATAATATGAAACATAAAAGATATGTATTTGTAAAAATTACCAGAGAAACAACACAAATAAAAACCAAGGGTGGATAACCTGGATACAATGTAAATATATATGTGGATACTAATAGGAGTATGGCTTTCAAAATATCATGATCTCTTCAATAGAATATATGTCACGTACAGTTGTGGCCAAAAGTATTGACACCCCTGCAATTCTGTCAGATAATACTCAGTTTCTTCCTGAAAATGATTGCAAACACAAATTCTTTGGTATTATTTTCTTCATTTAATTTGTCTTAAATGAAAAAACACAAAAGAGAATGAAGCAAAAAGCAAAACATTGATCATTTCACACAAAACTCCAAAAATGGGCCAGACAAAAGTATTGGCACCCTCAGCCTAATACTTGGTTGCACAACCTTTAGCCAAAATAACTGCGACCAACCGCTTCCGGTAACCATCAATGAGTTTCTTACAATGCTCTGCTGGAATTTTAGACCATTCTTCTTTGGCAAACTGCTCCAGGTCCCTGATATTAGAAGGGTGCCTTCTCCAAACTGCCATTTTTAGATCTCTCCACAGGTGTTCTATGGGATTCAGGTCTGGACTCTTTGCTGGCCACCTTAGAAGTCTCCAGTGCTTTCTCTCAAACCATTTTCTAGTGCTTTTTGACGTTTGTTTTGGGTCATTGTCCTGCTGGAAGACCCATGACCTCTGAGGGAGACCCAGCTTTCTCACACTGGGCACTACATTATGCTGCAAAATTTGTTGGTAGTCTTCAGACTTCATAATGCCATGCACACGGTCAAGCAGTCCAGTGCCAGTGGCAGCAAAGCAACCCCAAAACATCATGGAACCTCTGCCATGTTTGACTGTAGGGGCCGTGTTCTTTTCTTTGAATGCCTCTTTTTTTCTCCTGTAAACTCTATGTTGATGCCTTTGCCCAAAAAGCTCTACTTTTGTCTCATCTGACCAGACAACATTCTTCCAAAACGTTTTAGGCTTTTTCAGGTAAGTTTTGGCAAACTCCAGCCTGGCTTTTTTATGTCTCGGGGTAAGAAGTGGGGTCTTCCTGGGTCTCCTACCATACAGTCCCTTTTCATTCAGACGCCAATGGATAGTACGGTTTGACACTGTTGTACCCTCGGACTGCAGGGCAGCTTGAACTTGTTTGGATGTTAGTCGAGGTTCTTTATCCAACATCCGCACAATCTTGCGTTGAAATCTCTTGTCAATTTTTCTTTTCCGTCCACATCTAGGGAGGTTATCCACAGTGCCATGGGCTTTAAACTTCTTGATGACACTGCGCACGGTAGACACAGGAACATTCAGGTCTTTGGAGATGGACTTGTAGCTTTGAGATTGCTCATGCTTCCTCACAATTTGGTTTCTCAAGTCCTCAGACAGTTCTTTGGTCTTCTTTCTTTTCTCCATGCTCAATGTGGTACACACAAGGACACAGGACAGAGGTTGAGTCAACTTTAATCCATGTCATCTGGCTGCAAGTGTGATTTAGTTATTGCCAACACCTGTTAGGTGCCACAGGTAAGTTACAGGTGCTGTTAATTACACAAATTAGAGAAGGATCACATGATTTTTCGAACAGTGCCAATACTTTTGTCCACCCTCTTTTTTATGTTTGGTGTGGAATTATATCCAATTTGGCTTTAGGACAATTCTTTTTGTGTTTTTTCATTTAAGACAAATTAAATGAAGATAATAATACCAAAGAATTTGTGTTTGCAATCATTTTCAGGAAGAAACGGAGTATTATCTGACAGAATTGCAGGGGTGTCAATACTTTTGGCCACAACTGTATAGTTAACAATATGACACCAGGGTTACTCATGGCTAATAGTATTAGTTAAATCCATTTAATTGCCAGTATGTACACACTTCATGCCCACTAGTGTCAATGTAATCCATAAAAGTGCATATCCCCAACACAAAAAACAAGAAAGCCATACATATTATCTTTAAGGGTCAGAGTAGTCCAGGCACCCACCACACCCGACGCACGTTTCGCATTGAAATGCGTAGTCCCTGGACTACTCTGACCCTTATGTATATACATATATATTTACATTGTATCCAGGTTATCCATCCTTGGTTTTCATTTGTGGTATTTCTCTGGTAATTTTTACAAATACATATCTTTTACCTTTTATATTATTAACTGTACTTGTTTTTATTACCTAATAAAGTACATTTCACATTTTCTATTTTTTGCTTTGATGGATTTTCTTTGGTGTTGTTAATCGAAATGGTAAATTCAAGTCCACCCAAGTGGGTTTGCGTTTTTTTATCTTGTCAATGCGTTTCGAAGTATTGCACACTTCATCAGGAAAAAAAAAACCTGATGAACAAGTGTGTAGTACTTCAAAACGCATTGACAAACTAAAAACCCAAAAACCCACTTCGGTGAACTTGGCTTTACCATTTTGATTAAAAGAAGCGTGGATTATGCACAATTTTCCTTTCCTGGGATTTCTTCAGTCTGAGGACCCGCTGGACCTGCAGCAGCTGAATTTTAATGTCATAACAAGGTTGTGTGAACACAACCAGACCAGGTTAGCATAACCCTTTTTAATATATCATTGTCTATAGGCTAAGACGTTGTTGCGCTGTTTTCTGCTCCTTAGTTTTCTATTATCGTTTCCGCTCTGACAGAGATCAGTGTAGCAGCAGCGTTGGAGTGTGGAAGGGGGTTGATAATGCCTTCCGTTGTTCTTTTATCATGATGACCTTCCACTGTTAAATTTACCTCTTTAAGTGAAGTAAAGTTAGAACAGGCAACTCACCTCCATTTTGGGCACCAGGAGAAGTTGCTGTTTTATCCTTAGGAAGACAGAGTCAAAGGCGAGTTGATGAGCTACCTGGTTCTGGCGTGTGAGGTCAGAGCGGGCAGCAGCCAGAAGGTTAGCATTGACGGCTCCTTTCTCCTGGATACACGAAACAAAGTTATCACAACGGAGATCAAAACTATGAGGACACAAAATACAGAATATATAAAAAATACACAAACACACGACCACTGAATAAATGACACAGCGAGAAAAGGTACTAATTTCAATAAAAAGGAGATTTTTGTGTACTCACCGTAAAATCTCTTTCTCTTAGCCTTTAATTGGGGGACACAGAACCTTGGGTGTTATGCTGCTGTCCACTAGGAGGCGACACTATGCATAATCTGAAAAAGATTAACTTTGGCTCCTCCTCTGCAGTATACACCCCTGGACGGCGTCAGCCTTCTCCAGTTTTGTGCCAAAGCATAAGGAGGAACGTAACCAAATAACATAACCATGCCTGTAAGAAGGCTACTATGTACGAGCTCAAAGAACAATATGAGAACTCAACAGGAAACAACGGCCCGTAAGGGCAACAGGGTGGGAGCTGTGTCCCCCAATTAAAGGCTAAGAGAAAGAGATTTTACGGTGAGTACACAAAAATCTCCTTTACTCTGTCGCCTAATTGGGGGACACAGAACCTTGGGACGTCCCAAAGCAGTCCCTGGGTGGGAAGCAGTGGACGAATATTGTGCTGACAGTCCCCTAGACTTGGGGTACTGCCGCCTGCAGAACCAGTCTACCCAGGCTCGCATCCGCTGAGGACTGGGTATGAACACTGTAGTGTTTCGTAAACGTGTGTAGGCTAGTCCAAGTGGCCGCCTTGCACACTTGTTGTGCCGAAGCCTGATGCCGAATGGCCCAGGAGGCCCCTATTGCCCGTGTAGAGTGTGCCGTGATACCGGCCGGAAGAGGGGAACTGTTAAGTCAGTAGGCCTCATGTATGGTGGACTTGGAAGCCGGCAACCCTTTGCGACTACCTTCCGGAAGAATGAAGAGGGAATCAGATTTCCGGAAAGGTGCAGTCCTGGACACGTAAATCCGCAATGCTCTGACGAGGTCAAGCGTATGCAGAGCCTTCTCCACTCTATGAACCGGAACCGGGCAAAGGGAAGGCAGTGAAATCTCTTCATTAAGGTGAAAGTTGGACACAACCTTCGGAAGGAAGGATGGTACCGTGCGGAGAACCACCTTGTCCTGGTGAAAGGCTAGGAAAGGCCGTCTGCAGGAAAGTGCTGACAATTTCGACACTCTGCGTAACGAGGTGATCGCCACTAGAAAAACCACTTTCTGAGACAGAATGGAGAGTGGAACTCCTCTAAGAGGTTCGAAGGGTGGAGCTTGCAATGCTGTCAGGACCAGATTGAGGTCCCACGTATCCAGCGGACGTTTGTAGGGAGGAACCAATCGGGAAACTCCCTGGATGAAAGTCCTTACTTGCGGTTTAATAGCAATGCGCTTTTGAAAAAGGACTGAAAGCGCCGACACCTGACTCTTAAGCGAACTTAAGGATAGCTTGGCATCTAGGCCCGATTGAAGAAAACCTAGTACCTTCGGGAGGGAATAAGGGAGTGGGACTTGTCCATGAGATTCGCACCAAGAAAAGAAAGCTCTCCAGGTACGATAATAGAGCTTGGCGGAGGCAGGCTTCCTTGCCCTGATCATAGTTGCAATGACTGCCGGTGAAAAACCTGCCTGGGTTAGAATCCAGGTTTCAAGGGCCATGCCGTCAAATTGAGAGCCCCTGAATTCTGGTGGAAGAACGGACCTTGAGACAGAAGGTCGTGACGGTCGGGTAGACGCCAGGGGGCGTCTGCCGTAAGTTGGACGATGTCGGCGTACCAAGTACGTCTGGGCCAGTCTGGCGCGATGAGGATGGTCGGAACTCCCTCTTGCTTGATCTTCCTCACGACCCTGGCATTTAGGGGGAGGGGTGGAAAAATGTACAGGAGTCGGAACTGGGACCAGTCCTGGACCAGGGCATCCGCTCCGAGCGACCGCGGGTCGTGTGTCCTGGCCATGAAATTGGGAACCTTGGTATTGAGATGGGATGCCTTTTAGGTCCACATCCGGGGTTCCCCAGCGTTGACAGATCTGGTAAAAAATCTCGGGATGGAGAGACCACTCCCCCGAGTCCATTCCTTGCATGCTGAGGAAGTCGGCTTCCCAGTTTTCTACACCCGGAATGTGTACCGCAGAAAGTACCGACCTTGTGTCTTCCGCCCAGCGGAGGATATGAGCCACTTCTCTCATCGCCTGGGCGCTGCGGGTCCCGCCTTGGTGGTTCACGTATGCCACAGCCGTGGCATTGTCCGACTGTATCCGTATGTGCGAGGCTGAAAGCAAGTGATGAAATGCTCTCAGTGCCAAGAGAATGGCCCTGATTTCCAGAACATTGATAGGCAATGTCACTTCCCTCGGTGACCACTTGCCCTGTGCCCTGTGATGTAGGTGCACCGCCCCCCACCCTGTCAGGCTTGCATCGGTAGTCAGGATCTTCCATTGTCCTGAGAGGAATGGCTTCCCTCGTGTAAGCGAGTTTGGTTTGAGCCACCAATGCAGGGACCTCCTGGTTGATGACGTCAACCTGAACTCCCTGTCGAGGGAGAGAGGGTTCCTGTCCCAAGATCTGAGTATGGCTAGTTGAAGGACCCTGAGGTGAAACTGGGCAAATGGCACTGCCTCTATTGCTGCTGCCATCCTGCCGAGGATTCTCATGGCAAACCGGAGAGATCGAGGAGGACTGCGAAGGAGTGTGCGAACTCCCAGACGGATGGCCAGTGTCTTTTCCTTGGGAAGGAGCACCAGGCCCCTGGCGGTGTCGGATACCATTCCCAGGAATGTTAGAGTCCGAGTTGGGATGGTCGACGATTTCTGTAGGTTGACTAGCCATCCCAGGCGACTCAGAGTGTCTAGAGTGATTGAGACACTGACCTCGCAGTCTTTGAAAGTGGGAGACTTGACGAGGAGGTCGTCCAGGTACGGGACGACTAGGATGCCTCTTGAGTGCAGGACGTCCATGGTGGCCGACATGACTTTGGTGAACGTTCTTGGAGCCGTGGCGAGTCCGATCGGAAGGGCGACAAACTGGTAGTGGTTTTGGTTGACCGCGAACCTGAGAAACCTTTGGTGGGCGGGAGCAATTGGTATGTGGAGATACGCATCCTGTATGTCTATGGAGGCGAGGTATTCTCCCTGCTCCATGGATGCAATGATGGACCGGAGGGACTCCATGCGGAAATGACGGACCCGTACGTAATTGTTGAGCTGTTTTAGGTCCAGTATGGGTCGGACGCCGCCTCCTTTCTTGGGGACTACGAACAAATTTGAGTAGAATCCTCGGAATCTCTCGTTCGCGGGAACCGGCACCACAACTCCTGATTGAAGGAGAGAGGAAACCGCTTGGTGGAAAACACGAGCCTTTTCTGGTGGTGTTGGAGGAACAGAAAGGAAGAACCGGTTCGGTGGAACGGAAGTGAACTCTATCTTGTATCCGGAAGACACTATTTCCCTGACCCACCTGTCTTCTGTAATAGGCAGCCAGACTTGCTGAAAGAGTAAAAGTCGGCCGCCTACTGGTGGGGTGTCTTCCGGAGGTCTCGATTCATGATGAAGTGAAGTTATGAGGTTTTCCTCCCTTGGGTTTCGCTTGGCCTGCTTTCGACTGCCAAGCCCTGTCCGGTCGCTGCTGCGTCCGTGGGTTGTCTCTGCGTGGAGAACGGTTGCACTGGGCGCGAAACGGACCAGCCCGAGGAATTCCGAAAGGATCGGAATCGCGCCTGGTTTCTTCGTTTAAACGTGCATTTCGGTTTTAGTTGAGGGAGAGAGGTATTCTTACCCCCAGTGGCATTGGCTATCATGGTGTCCAACTTTTCGCCGAAAAGTCTTCCAGTAAAATACGGAAGTCGCGTGAGGGACTTCTTTGAGGCCGCATCCTCTTTCCATTCTCGCAGCCAGAGGATGCGTCGGATCGTGATGGCGTTTGATGCTATTCCCGCTACACCTCTGGCGGAATCCAGGGCTGCATGAATCATGAAGTCTGCTACCACTGCCATCTGGACCGCTTGGTCTGAGAGTTCAGGATTTGAAGCCTGAAGACCCTCCTGTAGTTTTTTGGCCCAAGCCAGGATGGCCTTGGCTGCCCAAACTGAAGCAAACGCAGGGCCCAGCGAGGCGCCTGCCGCTTCGAAAATAGAACGAGCCATGCGTTCTACTTGCCGGTCTGCTGCGTCCCTGAGGGTTGAGCTATCCGGCAGAGAGAGTAAAGTCTGCGCTGCTAGCCTAGAAACCGGAGGGTCCACTTCAGGTGGATCTGTCCATTGTTTGCTGTCTTTCTGTGGGAAGGGGTACTTCGCTTCCAAATATTTGCGATTAGCGAATTTTTTGTCAGGCTGCGCAAACTGTTTGGTAAGTATTTTCTCAAACTCATCGTGATTAGGGAAGACCTTAGGTGGTTTTTTAACACTTTCGAAGCAAATCCTATGTTCTGGGACTTCCGGGGGCGACTCTGGAATTTTTAGCACCCGATGAATGGCAGAAATTATGTCCTCAACTAGCGCTGTATTGCTAGGGGGAGAAGGTACCACGGACCTGACCGTTTCATTATCTGAGTCGGAGTCACAGATGCCCTCCGAATCCTGTGCCTCGCTAAGGTGATCCCTGGAGGGCGACCTGGGGCGGGGGTCTTCTGTGGTGGGGGATCCCTGTGGTAAATTGCACTGTCTGTCTGTGGCAGGGGACTGCCCAGGAGACCTGGAATGACGCTGTCTCTCCCTAGAGGGGGACGACCTTGTGCTATAGTGCGACTCAGGTGATCGAGACCTGTGGGTCCGCTTACGTCTGTGAGAGTCGGAAGCAGCATGTTCCTGAGACAAGCTGTCCGTTTGCTGTGTACCGTCCATAGCCGGGGTCCGACTCTGCAGAGCTTGCAGTAATGTAGCAGTTAGGTTGTCTATGGACTGTGACATAGACTGAGACATCTGAGTTGCCCATTCCGGCGTGGCCTGTGACACTGAAGCGTCAGTAGGGACTCCCTGGGGTTCTGACCCAGAGTTCTGGATGCAGTCCCGGCAGTGCGGATACGTGCTGCCACTAGGGAGCGTGGCTTTGCAGGCTGTACAGAATGCATAGAAACATTCCTGCCTGGTTCTCTTCCTTGAGCCCGGCATAGTGCACAGAGGCTGGCTATAAGGGATCGTACAGGGGTGGCTACGCAGAGGGAACCCACAGAATGCCTTATAGGAAGTATAGATTCACAGCTGAGTAATGAGAACCCAGCTGTGAGCTTACCCCACCGGTGTGCCCCTAGGTCCAGCGCCGACAGATCCCAGTTCTGTGCCCCCCGGAGACCGCTGTGATGCTCCTCTCCTGGATCTCATCCAGAAAAAATGGCCACCAGGGCTCTGAGGAGAGGGAGGAGGGGGCGGAGAGCTGAAAAGGGCGCGCTGGGCTGTGTAAAAAACGCGCCCTTTCTGCCTCAATCCGCCCCTTCTATGACACTCCAGCGTGTCATTTTGGTCATCCGGGGGGCGGGCCGGGGGGCGGGGAAAAGGCGGCGGCTTCAGCTAGGCCGAAGCCGCAGCCTAAATTAGAAGCCTGATGCCCAGGAGGGCTCCAGAGCGGCGCGGTAGTCCGGGGGGGGGGGGCAGATTTGTACCAGACCCCCCAAGAATGGTCGACTGGATAGCGGTGGGGGTAGCAGGGGTAGCGGTTTTTGTATGGGGGCCCCTGAAGCGCTATGGAGCCGCTGCTGTTGCAGAGACAGGGACGCAGAAAAGCCCTGTCTCTGCTGTGCCATCCAGTCCGCACCCTCCCCCGGCCCCAACAGGATCCCTCAGCCAGCCTGGGGTCCCTGGAAGCTGCGAAATGCTGCCTGATCTCCGACCCTACCTGAGGCGTCTCAACCTAATACCCCCATGCGGGGGATTAGGGAGGGTGGGTCTGTCACCGTCAGGGGGGTCTTCATCCTCGCCTCAACCTCAACCCAGACCCCTTAAAGGGGTTGGGGAAGGAGGGGGGTCTCGACCTCGAACCAGGACCCAAGGGACTGGGGAGGGAGCGACATGGGGAAAAACCACCTCGACCTCAACCGGGTACCCCTAATAGGGGACCGAGGAGGGAGCCATGCCGGGAGTCTCGCTGGAGACCCAATTTTCTTCCTCTGTATTTCCGGTGAAAAAAAGGAAAAAAACGGAAGAAAAAAGGTGTGCCTCCTTGCGACACTAAGCAAAAACTGGAGAAGGCTGACGCCGTCCAGGGGTGTATACTGCAGAGGAGGAGCCAAAGTTAATCTTTTTCAGATTATGCATAGTGTCGCCTCCTAGTGGACAGCAGCATAACACCCAAGGTTCTGTGTCCCCCCAATTAGGCAACAGAGTAAAGTGACACATCTACATGAAGCATAAACCGAATAAGGCAGTCAGTCTATATCTGCAGGAAAATTAATATGTTCCTAAAAGTTGCGTCTCCCACTGTTGGGATCGAAACTCATCGGGGGAACAGTCATACCCAATTCTGCCTTATCAGGGAGATGTTGCACCGTGGGGTGCGCTGGAGAGAGGCAACTATGGAGTCTGTTCTGCAATCAAGTTGATCCAACCATTCATTCTCCCGCTCAACCAGGTGGGACGAGGCTCAGTAGATCGTGGGAGTTTCTCCACTGGGACCACCAATGATGCCTAAATTGAAGGGATGAAGTTTTTTGTTTCTCCAAATCAGAGTCAACATTGATCTGGCATTGTGTTCAGAATGCCAATGTAACATACCGTTGGGTTGGTAACTGAAAAATGAAAAAAATCTGCTTGTGTCGTTGGGTCCCAGTGAACCTCATTAAGTGCTATGGGGGTTTCAGCGGTTAGCCCCCAACAATCAAATACTGATGGAGGCTCTAGATCCTCCCTGTTGGAACAAATACCAGTAAAGGACATTGGAAAAGCGACAATCATCCATTTAAAGGGGTAATCCAAAATGAGAAAAAAGGCATTTGCTTTTTTTTTGTTCCCTCTTTTACAGCTGTTCACATCAATGGAGGAAAGTAATAAGTCACTCTAAGTATCCATCAGATCATCAGAGGATTTCCATCATAGTTGGGCATGGCTGGTTCTCATGTACCAGAGATGGGCTTTACGTGTTCATCTGCTGTTGCTACTTTTTTTTCCCCTTAATCTTGCAAGTACACAAAACAAAGCTGTTGTAAAGACACTGCTGATTGAAGAAGACGACACCCTGGGAACGTAGCCCTATTGAATGTCAAGTACAGGCAGCTGAAGTATGGCAAGAGCGGAACCAACGGGGACGGTGCCAGGCAGATCAGTGGCGGTGCTGCTATGGATGACAGCCACAAGTGTAACGGCCCTGAACAGAACAATCAGTTCCTAAACTTGAGGCTGGCAGAAAGCGCAGGAACGATTGCACAAATCTCTTTGTTTTTATTCCATGTGGGGCTGATTCACCTGGTAAAGCCAGTGGTAGTCACTGTTTATGAGAGCGTTACTGACTTACAACCGCCAATTAAGATGCTGATCTTCTGGGGTATATGGTAATGGCTATGTCATTATGGGGCCAAACCAAGGCAAAGGATGCATAATAGAGTGCATAATAAAGGGGCTGGAAAATAAAGGGTTAAAGTGGTATTCCCATCTCCAAGATCCTATCCCAATATGTAGCAGATGTAATAATAATATTAGCAAATACCTCCAATAAGAAATGTAGTATATTTCTTCTGATAAGCTATGTTGTTTACCCCGAATGCAGGGCATTGCAGTAGCTTAGCTTATCAGAAGAACTATACTGCATTTCTAATTGGAGGTATTTGTTAATATTATAAACACATATTTCACATTGGGATAGGATTCTGGAGTTGGGAATACCTCATTAAGTGTGTGACCACTTAATGCAATTACTAGCTGGACTGCCATAGTGGGCGCCAGTTTTATATGTCAGTGCTCCCTCTACATGCCGACACATAGAGTGGTGGGGTTCCAAGCTATTTTTCAATACTTTGCTTTCTTTATCTTGTACTGATCCTGAGTTGCATTATTTCATATATGGTATATTCTCATCTAAAGCCGCAACCCCAATTCTGAGCGCCCCGTTTTCTGCATGCACTGCTGGTTCATTTCTGTACAGATCATGAACACACGATTTGCATTCATTTAAAAAAAAATCCCCAAATGACTGTAAACTATTATTACATAAGATTATACAAAAAGCACTGGTTGCAATGAGGGTGGACCATGAACGAGTTCCAAAAGCAGAATGGTGTACGCAGCTCCGGGCAATATAGAGACAGTTTTCTAGGGAAAGCCTTGGGGTCTAAAGACCTTCATACACATTGGATAGAAGTCAGGCAAGCTCGTCAATATGTCTTGTGAATGGGGCCCCTGACAAGTGATGACAGGGGAGAGAAGGATCGGGCATGTTCACCTAAAATATAAGATTCTTTCCTCTAGAACTAAGCCACTGCGAAAGCTGTCAGACAGCGGTTTACTTACACCAAAAAAAATGGCATGAATTATAATTTGCATCTTTTTTGAGACCATAAATCTAGTGTAGGAGACAAAAAGATAAACTCTGCCTTTAGTTTTAATGCTTTTTTTTAAAGCCCCAGTTACACACTGCGATATCGCTAGCAATATCGCTGTAAAGTCATCGATTTTGTGACGTTATAGCGATATTGCTAGCGATATCGCTGCATGTGATACTTACCTCCGACCCGCTCCCCCGCTGGTTATCGCTGATCACGCAAGAAGCTCCTGGACCATTCCTCGTCGGCCACTTCCTGCTGGGCTTCCTGTGGCGCCGACGAGCGACGCGTGGACGCGGGCGGGAGGACGTCAGGATCGCCACGTCTGACAGGTAAGTAGCGATCCCCGTCCCCAGCGATGTCGCTGGTGAGATCTGCCTGAGTGGCAGCTCACTAGCGACCACCTAGCGATGTACCAGCGATCCTGACCGCGTCATATCGCTAGTCGGGATCGCTGGTGCATCGCTAGGTGTAACGGTACCCTTAAAGACAAAAACTGATATGACTGACAGCAAAGGAGAAAAAAAAGAGACAAGGAGATATGCAGAATCTGCAGAAGGAGAAATGTAATCAGTCTGATTGTTGAACAAAGATGGATTTCAGGAGAGCAAACACTGGCGGAGCGAAGGCCATGATAACACTTATTACATAACATCGCTGATGAGGGAAATATTGTCCTCAGCGAGTATCAACTTTCATCCCAGTGGTGCGTAAAGAGCAATCAAACGCTGTGTTCACAAGGTGGGAAACTCACCTTCAACATGTACAAGGTCTCCATCAGACTGGCATATTCTGCTGGGCCCCCCTTCAGGAGGTAGTTGTATTCCTGCCAGGGGTTTTTGCAACCCTTGCGCTCGGTGGTTGCCTCCTGCATGCCGGTGAGGCTACGGGGGCTGTAAGACTCGCACAGGTACTTTCCGGCTGTGGATAGAATCCTGAAAGAAGTGTAATAATAATTAGAATTTGACAGGTAAACAATCAATAATCCAGCACCCAAAAATCCAGAACGCCTGATAATCCAACGCAAGACTGTCCAATATAGAAGTAACGGTAGCCCAGCACTGAATTCCCCCCCTGCCCGCATCAGAACTGTACCTTAAGGGGGTATTCCCATCTCTAGGATCTTATCCCACTATGTAGTGGGTGTAATAATAACATTATAAAATACCTCCAATCAGAAATGCAGTACAGTTCTTCTGATTATCCCATGTGGTAACTTCTGTATCCATGGTTACGACCTCTCATAGCGACAGTAAGTTGTTATTGGTTGTAACCATGGATACCTAAGCTACTGTAGTGCCCTGCATATGGGCTAATAAGAAGAACTATACTACATTTCTAAATGGAGGTATTTGCTAATAATATTATTACACTTACTACATATTGGGATAACAGCTTGTAGACGGGAATACCACTTTCACTTTTTAAAACTTGGCTTTTTGCTGTTCCTCTGTAATTCCTCCTGGAAAATTATAAAAAAGATTAGAAAAGTGTTCTGTTTCTTGTCAAAGGGATGTATTCCTCCAGAGTCTGACATTATCCAATCAGAGCAGACTGTGCAAGATTACATAGGGACTGACAGCGGGAATGGGAACGCTCGTTTGTCAATGTATTATACATTTCCAGGAGGAATAAAAGAAGAACAGCACATTGCAGGGTTCTAAGAAAAGGCGCTTCACAACTATAATTTGGTCAGGAAATAGGAGAACAGAGAAGTCTCTAACACCCACCAACAATAATAATGGAATATGGTAAAAATCTTTTAATCTGGCATCCAATAATCCAGACAGTCTGATAATTTGGGCACACTTTGGGTTGTCAGAACAGCACCACTCTTGTTTAATGGGATGTGTCTGGTATTGCAGCTCCTCCCTATTCAAGTGACTAGGACTAATTTACAAAACCGGATGAGATATGGAGCGGCGTCGTTCCTTCGAAAACCTTCAGGCTATGTGCCCACGTAGCGTTTTTAATGCAGAATATTCCTGATAAGAAACGCACATCCTCTTCCCGGGAAAACGCATGCGTTTTATGAAGCGCTTTTGTAAGCATTTTTGACGCTTTTGTTAAGCGTTTTCCTATGCGTTTTTGCTATATAATTGAATGCATGTGGAAACGTGTGCGTTTCCGCAAAATTAATGAACATGCTGCGTTTTTTTCCGCTTCGCGTTTCCGCAGCAGAAACGCGTGTCTAAAAGTGCTGCGGAAACGCTTAAAAAACGCAACGTGGGCACACAGCCTCAATCTGCATCTGGATTATACCACTGGAATGATCCTGCTCTCCAGTATATACTGGGGCGACACTTACCTGTCATTTTTTTTTTTTTAAGTGGGGGTTTGAAGCATAAAAAAAATCTGCAGTTCAAGATTATGAAGGTCTAAAAATACCAAACCGCATCACACCTTTCCGAAGTGGCGGATTAAGGCTGACAATGGTGTCTGATTTGTGACAAACAGGAAAGTAAGGTAGAAACAAACAGAACGGGTACACACAAGGCTGGCACAATACCACGAGGGCGCCACGTCCGTTCCCAAACAGCAGAGGAAATATTGACATCTGACATTGATATGACGGGAAACAAGGAGCTGGGTGTTGAGGCTTGTAACCCTTCACATTTCTAACTAATGAGAGAGAACCTAAGGGGATCACTTCAAGATGATCAAATGAATGGTCATAGGTGGATGTGGGAGAATCGGATTGTTTGTGATCCCACGCCACCAAGATCAAATACTTTTAAAGGGGCATTTCTAAGTCAGAAAGTTATCACTTATACAGGAGAGGTGACAACTTGCTGATCGTTGGGGGACCCAGCACTGGGACTCCCAACGATGCCCCATTAGAGTAAGTTGTGGGGCTCTCAACCATCTCCAGTAGTCCCATAGACAATGATTTAGGCGGTGGCACCTATATACGGTCCCTGCTCTGATCGCACTTCAGACCCGCTGTAAACACCACGTAAGGGCAGCAGTGCTGCCATTTCCTGCTACTGTACTTTCACCCTATGCTGTGCAAAAAGTGAAATGTGGGGGGTAAATCTGCAACACAATCTGGATGCAGCACATGCAGATTTTGCAGTGAATTTGCTGTAGAATCAAGATGCGCCTGAAAAGTAGTTGCTGCGTGTTTGTCTTGTTTTTTTCTGCGCAGTTTTGGCACAAAAGGATCTCCTAGTACATACAAAATGAATGAGATTTCTGATTTCTCGTACACACGTTGCTTATTTTTTTCTTTGTAGATTTGGCAGTTTCATATCTACAAGGCACGTCAATTCCTTCAGCGTTTTTCACCTATTCCAATGAATGAGGGGGGAAAAAACCCACATCAAAAAGACATGTAAAAGCGCGGCAAAAACACGTGGATTTTACGCACCATTTTTCCAGCCAATGCATTAGTATTTGCAGCAGTTTTTTTCTGCAAATACTGAACTTGTGCACATAGCCTTACAGGGGAAAAGCATCACAGTTTTACAGAGTGAATTTTCTAACAGTAAAGTGAATTTCTGAGTAATTGACTAAATTTAGGTAGTGGCATAAAAATAACAAATACCACCAATCATAAAGTGACAGCATAGTTAAGCAAAATGGATCATGCAAAAAAGAACAAAATAGAAGCCAAGTCTAAAATATACCAATTTTTATTATAATTCAGTTAAAAGAATTTTTTCATTAAATGTGAAAAGAGTTTTTTCAAAAGAAAGTGAGGACACTACAACAAAAAAGGCCGCACCATAGCGGTATAAAGCATGGTAAACTGATGGTAAAAAAAGTCCCAAAAAAGATATTTACATACATATATAAATAAATACAGTAAGATGGTTGACTTTGCAAAGAATTAGGATTCGTTTCCAAATATGTATCTAAATCTTAAAGTAGAAGATACCATACCAGTATAGTTAAGCAAAATGGCATCGCTTTGTAAAATGGCAATGACACATTAGAGAAGACGTGTTTCCTCTCCACTAGTGACATCATTCCTCTTAGGACGGCCATTGAAAAAAAAGTGACAACAGAAAGTGTGGCCATATGGGAGTAACTGGTAGGAATGATATATCCACTCTAATAGACATAACTTAAAAAATACTTTACAAATGACGGAACTGGGAAAACTCGAATAATTCTCCTTACCGGCTCGCCAGCTGTTGCTCGAAGTCGCCACACTGCCGTAACAATTCTCCACAAGTGGCAATGATCCTAGAGATGACAGACAAAGGAAGATAACCCCATCAATGCACTGATCACTATGGGGGAACCCCAAAACTCTTTCTAGAGCCAGAAAATCTCTTTTCCAAAATCAGCTTGGTGCGGATGTATTCTTGTGCTTGAGCGAAGGGGCACCAGTATTCTTATTAGGCCTGTACTGAGCATGCAGACTACAGCTCTACTAAAGTCAATGAGCCCACCATTTGTAATTGGGAAGACCCCTATCAATCTGCTACTTCGCCTTTTAATTCAGACAATGCCTGAAAATCTTTAAAGTCAAAAGAAGCCATTTAGGTTAATAGGGCTGTAGGGACCATACACAATGCACTCCCTATTAGGAGTGTTCACCCGAGCAATGGTGGTGGTCTCAGCCCATAGACCCCCACAATGATAAAACTATATGGATACGTCAGAAGCTACAATAAAAAGTGGTATAAAGGCCACACATTTTGTTAGAACCCAGAATTGTTAAGCTGCCAAATCACACAGTTTTATCTTATTAGTCACTGAAGCTCTTACAGTCCAAGACATTGACTCTGCAAGTTCTCCGGGACAGTACACATTACACTGTGTCCCATCCGTTCGTGGACAAAAGAAGGTGGTGCGTGTACTGGCTTAGTCTTACATCACGCTTGAAATGATGGCGGTATTTATCGGGGCCCTGGATGACATAACTGCCTGGGAAAAATACGTAATGAAGCAATGCCTTCAGGTCCAAATTGCGGCTCACTCTGGCAGTGTGCTGACCCCTTTTCTACATGAAAATCATATCAAAAAGTTGTTTTCCCCAACATATCTCCCCCTTGATTAGAAATGTCCTATTGTTACGTGCCTACATCTCCTAAGCAGACTATGTGTGTCTCCATGGTAACAGACCGCAAACCAACTTTGTGTAGTCTGATCCTCCCACCCTCCTCCCTTTTGCCTGTTCTCTACTTCCGGCTATCCTACCAAATATACCTCTGCAACAATAAAGATACGTGACACCAACGTTTGCCATCATTGAGACATTTAGAGCTGCATGCAAGCTGTAGAAACGAAATGGTAGGAAATCTATATTTAATTGTTATTTATAATTTTACTTTATTTTTTACATACTAATTTTAGTTTTTATTGATTTAACTTTTTTGCTTCATTTTTTAGATGGATTGGGCAGAGTATAAAAAAAAAAAAAATGGTTTCAAAATTCTGTATATCCTTCAACTATTTTTCTTTTCAGAGTCATATCTGCCAAAAAAACAAAAAACAAAAAAAAAAAAAAAAAAAAAACAGGAAGCAGAAATAATGTGTCTTATGGGATGGAGATAAACCCGGCACACAAAATGCATGGCCAGGCACATTTCAATAGACATTTAATTTTGAAGAAAGGCAAAAGAGGTAGTCTGGAGTTTTTGCTTTTTTTTGGCAAGTTCTAGCTTTCATCGGAGTGCTCCTTTAACAACGACAAAAACTTGTGACCCCATGAGTCCCTACAGGTAAGTCTTATGACCTGTAGCGATACCGACAACCATCTATTGTACATAGTTAATCCTCGTCTACAAATCAAGTACAGAGACGACAGCTCCCAGGCCCTCTACCTGACTGAGTGCTGGAACGCCGTCCAATCTTCCAAGAACAAGGCGTCCACAGGGACATTGTCCAGTTTGTACTTCTTCCTTATTGACTGCAGTGTGTTTGTGAAATCCGATACATATCTGGGAAATAAAGGACAACAAGTAAAAGGCGTTGGAGCGGAGTGGTGACGTGACAGCTTTTTCACACCTGCATGTCAGGACGCACCGACGCTGCCAGATTGTGAGCGGCAAGTAAGCAAAACTGGGCTTTGCCTTTATTTGACAACAGCCCTGCCAGTAAATGCTAATGATATCCACAAACTTTCCCCCGATAAATCAGTCGCAGCTGAACGTTCCTGGCGTAATGCCCATTTTGTAATGTTGCCAGTTACTACAAAGTCTGGGACACGGGTGCTAATGCAACAGCAGTGACATTAATTGATTGATGCTGCTGACGAGTCAGAATGAGGACGCGAGTCACCAAAGAATTCCTTCACTCACTCGTCTTATTAAAATCTCTTCATATATGCGAGTCCCACACTATAATCTAAGGCAGTGGTCCCAAACCTTTCTAACCTTGAGAGCCACATCCAGCTCTGAGAGAGGGTCGCGAGCCACATCCAGCTCTGAGAGAGGGTCGCGAGCCACATCCAGCTCTGAGAGAGGGTCGCGAGCCACATCCAGCTCTGAGAGAGGGTCGCGAGCCACATCCAGCTCTGAGAGAGGGTCGCGAGCCACATCCAGCTCTGAGAGAGGGTCGCGAGCCACATCCAGCTCTGAGAGAGGGTCGCGAGCCACATCCAGCTCTGAGAGAGGGTCGCGAGCCACATCCAGCTCTGAGAGAGGGTCGCGAGCCACATCCAGCTCTGAGAGAGGGTCGCGAGCCACATCCAGCTCTGAGAGAGGGTCGCGAGCCACATCCAGCTCTGAGAGAGGGTCGCGAGCCACATCCAGCTCTGAGAGAGGGTCGCGAGCCACATCCAGCTCTGAGAGAGGGTCGCGAGCCACATCCAGCTCTGAGAGAGGGTCGCGAGCCACATCCAGCTCTGAGAGAGGGTCGCGAGCCACATCCAGCTCTGAGAGAGGGTCGCGAGCCACATCCAGCTCTGAGAGAGGGTCGCGAGCCACATCCAGCTCTGAGAGAGGGTCGCGAGCCACATCCAGCTCTGAGAGAGGGTCGCGAGCCACATCCAGCTCTGAGAGAGGGTCGCGAGCCACATCCAGCTCTGAGAGAGGGTCGCGAGCCACATCCAGCTCTGAGAGAGGGTCGCGAGCCACATCCAGCTCTGAGAGAGGGTCGCGAGCCACATCCAGCTCTGAGAGAGGGTCGCGAGCCACATCCAGCTCTGAGAGAGGGTCGCGAGCCACATCCAGCTCTGAGAGAGGGTCGCGAGCCACATCCAGCTCTGAGAGAGGGTCGCGAGCCACATCCAGCTCTGAGAGAGGGTCGCGAGCCACATCCAGCTCTGAGAGAGGGTCGCGAGCCACATCCAGCTCTGAGAGAGGGTCGCGAGCCACATCCAGCTCTGAGAGAGGGTCGCGAGCCACATCCAGCTCTGAGAGAGGGTCGCGAGCCACATCCAGCTCTGAGAGAGGGTCGCGAGCCACATCCAGCTCTGAGAGAGGGTCGCGAGCCACATCCAGCTCTGAGAGAGGGTCGCGAGCCACATCCAGCTCTGAGAGAGGGTCGCGAGCCACATCCAGCTCTGAGAGAGGGTCGCGAGCCACATCCAGCTCTGAGAGAGGGTCGCGAGCCACATCCAGCTCTGAGAGAGGGTCGCGAGCCACATCCAGCTCTGAGAGAGGGTCGCGAGCCACATCCAGCTCTGAGAGAGGGTCGCGAGCCACATCCAGCTCTGAGAGAGGGTCGCGAGCCACATCCAGCTCTGAGAGAGGGTCGCGAGCCACATCCAGCTCTGAGAGAGGGTCGCGAGCCACATCCAGCTCTGAGAGAATGTCGCGAGCCACATCCAGCTGAGAGGGTCACGAGCCACATCCAGCTGAGAGAATGTCGCGAGCCACATCCAGCTCAGAGAGGGTCGCGAGCCACATCCAGCTCAGAGAGGGTCGCGAGCCACATCCAGCTCAGAGAGGGTCGCGAGCCACATCCAGCTCTGAGAGAGGGTCGCGAGCCACATCCAGCTCTGAGAGAATGTCGCGAGCCACATCCAGCTGAGAGAGGGTCACGAGCCACATCCAGCTCTGAGAGAATGTCGCGAGCCACATCCAGCTCAGAGAGGGTCGCGAGCCACATCCAGCTCAGAGAGAGGGTCGCGAGCCATGTTCAGCTTTGAGATGGTCGCGAGCCACATCCCGCTCCCACACTCCCTCACATTAGTGGCAACCAAAGCCCCTATTATGGGTATAATGACAGCCAAAGCTTTTCCACAGAAGCTGTATACCAAGATGCAAGAGTTTCCACAATCCCCCCTTCAGTATTCTCCCATCAAGCACTCCCACCACACTTTCGTATCCTGCTTCAAGCACCACCTCTGACCGGTAGTATCATCCTGTCTCCAGCGTACCATCCTTAAATTATCTCTAAACCCACAAGACCAGTATATGTGCATTGAGATCTGCTCTTCTGTGCCTGACTACTCACAAAATTCACCATTTTGAGATGTGCTCTTCATAGCTCTTTGCTAGACCTGAAGCTAATGCAACAAGCTGGCAGACAGCTGCGAGTCACAATTCAAGAGATCGCGAGCCACGTGGCTCCTGAGCTACAGGTTGGGGATCCCTGATCTAAGGGGCTGTCCTTGTGGAGAGTGACAAGCCAGGCCTGGCATGTCAGCCTGAGGAGAAATATAAGCCATGCATGCTCCTCCTGGAAAATTAAATTCCAAACTGCAAATTCCAAATTGCAATGAAACCTTGAGGTTTCATTGTAATTCCAAATTGCAAACTGCCTCTTCAGAGAGGACGAGGACTAGAACTCTAGAATTGCCACTTCCAAAAGGTCGCACTAGAGTTCAAGTCCTCTTCCACTCCAAAGAGGCAATTTGCATATCCCACACTATAAGACATATCTATGAGCCAATATCATTATTAAGGGGGAGGTGCTCACAGTGTAATTAGGTAAGCAGTCAAAAGACACGCCTAACATAGAACCCCGTCAAATACGCCCCCTCAGTAAAGAGTCTAAAAACTATCACTAAACAAAAAAATGCCTATATATCGGGAACAGTAAGGCTATGCACACACAGCTTTTTGCCTCTGCGGATTTTGTAGTGAAAACCGCAGATAAATCCGCAGGACTAAAGTCCTGCGGTTTATCTGCGGTTTTACACCTCATAATGGATGAGGTGTGAAACTGCAGCATTTCTGCACTAAAGAATTGACATGCTGCGGATTGTAACCCGCAGCAAAACCGCGTGGAAAAATCCGCAGCATGTGCACTGCGTTTTTTATTTCCATAAGAAATAAAGGTACTGTACAACGCAGCAGAATCCGCACCGTGTGCACATACCCTAAGGCGGAATTAAAAAACAAACAAAAGCAAAATACTCAGGGGAGGAGACGGAATAAAATAAGAGCAAAAAACTGGCCATTCTCTACTGAAGTAAAGGCCATTTTAAGGCTCAATGTATACATTGTAGATTTGATCTGGATTTTCCATCTCACAATTTGCATTTATCACGTGCAGATTTTGTTGCGGATTTTGGGCAGACCTTCACGCTATGCATTGCAAGAGTGAATACCGCAAATAATTGACATGATTCAGATTTTAAAATCGGCACTGCAGGTGAATTTACTTGTGAGAAATTTCCACAATATGTAGGTGGATTTTGTGTATGCAAAAGCATGTGGAATATATGTCAAATGCTCATCATGTGCATCCGCCATAAAGGCGTTTTCAGGGGCTTTAACAGTGATTTCTTATATCAGATCTGTGGGGGGCCCAACTCCCGATACCTTCAGGGTCAGTAGCTGCAAATGGTACTCCAGACGTTCCCCTTAGTTTGTATGGGAGAAAGCTTGCTGAATCATTCACAGCCACAATGCAATGGACAGAGCTGAGCCTGAGGTGAGCGGTTTGTCAGTCGTCCTGAGAGATTTGATAGTGATGACCTATTCTAATTTCAAAGTTAGAGATGAACGAATATTTCTCAGTCATTCTTGCATATTTTTAGCTGTGTGTTTTGAGTCATTATTATGTGGAAGGAGCCATAACCTGCGACTCAGATCAAGTTCCGACACCGGAAAGCACATTTCTCTCCAGAATAATAATAATACATTTTATTTCCATAGCACCGACATATTACGCAGCACTTTACATTCCAGAATGTCTTGATAATCTTGAGGTTTCATTGTGCCTTGCATAGATTCAAGACCCCCTGGGCACAATGCAGCCCCAAAACATCACCAAGCCTTCCCCATGTGTCACAGTAGGTACAATGTTTTTTGCTTCATTTTTACGTCAGTGAACATGGAGCTGATGTGAAGCCAAAAAGCACCAGTTTTCTCATTTGTCCAAACGATATACTCCAAGATGCTTTAAGGCTTGTCAATATGCATTTTGGCAAATTCCAGTCTCACTTTTTTATGATTTGACTCCAACAGTGGTTTTCTCCTTGCTCGTCTTCCAATGAAGGCCTTTTTGACCAAGACATGCCGGATGGTGCCATTTGACACTGATGGACCTTGCCCTTAGGAGTTCACCTCTACTCTCTTTGGAAATTGTCCTCAGCTCTTTGGTTACCATTCGTAATAATCCAACTAATAAATCTGTAATCAGATGTCAAAAGCAATAATAAAGGATATTGGGGATGTCAAAAGTAAAAGAAAAGTCAAAGATGCCATAAGATTTTTACGGGATGAAAATGATGAAATGGTAAGACAGGATGTTGAGAAGGCCGAACTTTTAAATTCCTATTTTACATCTGTTTTCTCTCAGAAAGGAAATGTAACATCAACGGTTCTTCACTGTCCTATTAAGGGAATAGAAGAATCCAGGATATCTATAAACAGAAAGATAGTGAGGAAACACTAAAGGGGGCTTTACACATAGTGATATCGCTAGCAATATCGCTAAAGCATCACCGATTTTGTGACGCAGCAGCGAAATTACTAGCAATATCGCTACATGTGATACTTACCTCCGACCGGCTCCCCCGCTGGTCTATCGCTGATCGCGAGAGATCAGCCTGGTCCATTTCTCGTCGTCGGCTTCCTGCTGGTGCCGACGAGCAAGCCATGGACGCAGGCGGGAGGACGTCTTCATCGCCGCGTCTGAAAGGTAAGTGCGACCGCTGACCGCTGCTACGTCGCTGGTGAGATCTGCCTGTTTGGCAGCTCACTAGTGACCATTTAGCGATGCACCAGCGATCCTGACCGGGTCGTATCGTGGTCGGAATCGCTGGTGCATCGCTAAATGCAAAGGGGCCTTTAGCTAACCTAAATGAATTCAAGTCTCCAGGTCCAGATGAATTACACCCCAGAGTACTGAAGGAGATAGCAGAAGAAATTTTTGAATCCCTCTCCATAATCTTTGAAAATTCTTGGAGAACAGGAGAAGTCCCAGAAGACTGGAGAAGAGCAAATGTTGTTCCTATCTTCAAAAAGGGGAAGAAGGTGGACCCAGGCAACTATAGGCCGGTGAGTTTGACTTCTATACCAGGAAAGATCTTTGAACAAATTATTAAACAACATGTATGTCAGTACCTGGACAAGAATGAAGTGATTAAACAGAGTCAGCATGGGTTTGTAACTAATAAGTCATGTCAGACTAACTTAATTTCCTTCTATGACAGAATCACTGATTGGGTGGATCAGGGAAATGCTGTAGATATAGTATATCTTGACTTCAGCAAAGCATTTGACAGTATCTCACACAATCCTTATTGAAAAAATGGCTAAGTATGGAATGGACAAGGCAACTGTTAGGTGGATTCATAACTGGCTTAGTGATCGGACCCAAAGAGTGGTTTTAAATGGCTGCACACCCAGTTGGAAGAATGTCTCAAGTGGGGTACCACAAGGCTCTGTCCTGGGCCCTGTATTGTTAAATCTTTATAAACGATTTAGATGAAGGAATTGAGGGTAAACTGAATTTGCTGATGACACAAAGCTAGGAGGGATAGCTAATACTAGAGAAGAGAGAGAGAGGATTCAAAAAGACAAATAAACTGGAGCAGTGCAGTGGGCAGCAACTAACAGAATGTTTTTTAACAGGGAAAAATGCAAAGTACTACATCTTGGCAATAAAAATGAAAAAAAATATACAAAATGGGAGGAATAGGGCTAAGCAACAGCACATGTGAAAAAGACTTGGGTATACCAATAGATCACATACTGATCATGAGTCAACAGTGTGATGCAGCAGCAAAAAAGGCAAATGCAATTCTAGGATGTATAAACAGAAGCATACAGTCTAGATCACGTGAAGTCAATACTGCCCTCGACTCCTCTTTGGTCAGACCTCATCTGGAATATTAAAAAAGAAAAAATGCCAGCTTACCCGGTTGGTTCAAAAGATAAGCTGCTATACTGTATAGGCTCTCAGCAACGGATAAATGACAGGAGCTCTTGCCAACAATAATTGCGAAAAGGAGATAAATCCAGCGAGCCAAGTTTGAAGTACATAAAAAATCTTCTTCTTTTTTTCAAACTTAGATTAAAAATATTTATCCATAGCAGCATATTATAGATGTAGGCAGAAATAGGAAAAATTACTGCTGTAAAGCGCACGGCAAGACGCGTTTCGGCTAGACCTTTATCATTGCCATAATACACATTGCTATTTTTCTGGGATATAAGAAGGAAAAGATCCTAAGATAGGTGGTGCTATAGTTGATTAAGCGTTAATAGATCACACTTGTGGGCATCCAGCTATAAGATTAACTATTTAAAAACAAATGTTAACCCTAACAAAAGCTAATACGCTAGCAGTAATTTTTCCATATATTGGCAAATATTTTACAATACATGATATAACAGAACATATGTACAGAGATTTTATTCTCCTGTTGTCCTCCACAATACTTCTATAATATAATTTTTGCTCAAAAAAGTATATTTATAAACTTAAAGCAAAGCAGGTTGTAATTATTAACATAAGAATCATAATTTTAGTATTTTTAATAAATTCTAATTCGATCTTGTCTATTGTTTAAGCCAATTGGCATCCTAGTTTCCAAAGTAAAAATCCAAGCAGATTCTCTGTTAAGTAGTTTACGTTTTCTATCGCCCCCTCTGGTAGACCGTGTTACTAACTCTATTGCTTTAAACCTGAAGCTATCAAAGTTGCCAGAATGATATTGTGAAAAATGCCTGGAGACCGCTGATGGATTAAAGCTGGAGGGGTTAATAGCATCAGAAATGTGTCTTCTAATTCTTTTCCTCAGTTTTCCCGTTGTACAACCTATATACTGTTTACAACATGATGTACAGTCAATCAGATATACTACGTAGGTGGAATTACAGTTCAAAAAACTGTTAATAGAATATTCTTTGTTGCTATGGAATGAGGAAAATTTGTTGATTTTATGTGCATATTGACAACAAGTACATCTCTTATTTCCACATTTAAAAAACCCCTTTAATTTCAGCCAGGTGTCACTGGTTTCCAGCGAGGAATTCAAATACAGACTCGGCGATAGTTTATCCTGCAAAGTGGGGGCTTTTTTTGCTACATAAGTAATTTGGTTTTCTGCAATAATTTGTTTTAGTTTTGGATCCTGGCTTAACACTGGAATATATTTCTTTATAATAGAGACTATGTTGTTATACTGAAGACTATATGGAGTAGAGAAGAAATTTTTTTTATTATTTGGAAATTGTGTTTTTTTTGTTGTTTTTTTTTTATTTATTATTAAATCCTTTCTATTAATATCCTTGACTATTTTGGTTGCTCTCTGCAACATCCAATTTGGATATCCTCTATTTTTTAGTCTCATATTGACTGATTCCTGTGCATTTTTAGATGTTTTTGGATCAGTCGAATTTCGTTTATACCTTATAAGCTCTCCTATGGGGATGTTTTTTATCACATGTTGAGGATGGCAAGAATCAGCTGCCAGTAATGTATTTTTGTCAGTGCTTTTGCGGTAGGGGCTAATAAAGACTTTTATTATCATTTTCATCTAGACCTGCTGTTAATGTGACAAAAATGTGTAAAGGCTAAGTTGAAATCATTCACATTAATGCTGTTTATAAAACTGGAGGCTTCCTCCTGTGTTCCATTCCATATAATGACTAGGTCATCTATATAACGCCCTGTCCACACCAGGCTTTTGGAAAAAAGGTTGGAGTCAGCATATAAGGACCAATTCCTCCCATCTGGCCATATCTAAATTTGCCAGAGACAGGGAGAACTTGGCCCCCATGCTGACTCCAGTCTTCTGCAGAAAAAATCTGCTATTAAAAGAAAAATAATTGTGCCTAAGTAAAAACCTTACTGCCATTACCAAAAAATCCTTGATTTCTATAGCATAATTACTAAATGTTTCTAAGTAATAAATGAAGGAATCTATGGCCACCCCATGAGGGATCGAAGGATATAATGAAACTACATCACTTGTAATCCAGGAGTATTGATCCTCCCATACAAAATTTTCCACCATGGTAACTAAAGCTTTGGTATCTCTAATGTAACTAGGGATTTCTTTCACCAGAGGCTGTAAGTAATGATCCACCCATTCTCCTAACCTCTCTCCCAAAGATCCAATACCTGCCACTATAGGACGTAGTGGAGGTGGAAATACATCCTTATGGACCTTAGGGAGGGAATGGTAAATAGGAACAATTGGACAGGTGACATGTAAATAGTCAAATAACCTCTGTGTTAGAGCCCCATTGAATAAGCCCTCCTCTAGCAATGCTTTAAGCTCCCCATTAAATTCAATAGTAGGATCATAGAATATTTCTTGATAAGCATTAGAATTCTCGAGGTCTAATAAATTCAACCTTTCATACAATCCTGCATTAAGAATAACTACTCCTCCCCCTTTGTCAGCCTCACGTACTAACAGATCTTTATTACTTATTAAATCCTTTAAAGCCATTCTTTCTTTTGTAGATAAATTATTTCTATTTATAGGATTATTTCTAATTTCTTTATCCAGCTCTATAAGTTCACTTTCCACCAGCTCTTGGAAAGAATCCAGGACTGGTGGACGTGACTTCAGGGGATAAAATTGAGGATTTTTTGTATGAAAGGTTGAATTCAGATCTATATAGCTATCTGTGCTTTCGCATTGTAGTTTTTTTGCAGACAAAAGTGTTTTTTGTTCTTCATAGGACAACATGATATCTTCATCTATAATAGGAATATCATCATATAACTTTGTAACATCATCAGAAAAATGACATTTAATGGTAAAATTGCATGCCAATTTGTTAACATCTAACATTTAACTTGCGCTTACCGGAAGCGCTTAACTAATCCCGCCCATCTGCGACCTCATCACATGATAGCGGGTCACCAATGGGTTGGCATGACAACCAAAGGTCTGAAGGAGACTTCTATGGTTGTCATAGCCAGATTGGTAAGAGCGCGGCCCAGTGGTTGGTGCTCATAGCAAGTTATCATTTCTGCTACATACAGGCGATCTGATCATCGCCTGTGTGTAGCAGGGGCGATTGAAGTAGTGCAGCTTCTAGTCTCTCAAGGACACTATTGAAGCATGCAAATGTACAATTTTTTTTTTAACATTAAAATAAAAAAAAAATTATAAATTCTCCCCCTTTCCCCTATTCAAAATAAAATTAAAAAAGAAATAAAAAAAAAAGTATACACATATTTGGTATTGCCGAGTTCAGAATTGCCCGATCAATATAAAAAAAGAATTAACCCGATCGCTAAACGGCATAACAATAAAAAAATTAAAAATGCCAGAAATACAGTACATTTTTTTGGTTGCCGCAACATTGCAATAAAGTGCAATACCAGGAAATCAAAAGATTGGATCTTTACCAAAATCATATCAATAAAAACGTCAGCTCGGTGCACAAAAAATAAGCCCTCACCAAGGACCAGATCACGAAACATGGATTTTTGTGATAACTCACCGTAAAATCCTTTTCTCCGAGACGCTCATTGGGGGACACAGATACTGTGGGTGTAGGCTACTGCCGCCTGGAGGCTGACACTAAGTGAAAAAATAGGATTTTTAGTTGCTTACCGTAAAATCTGTTTCTCTGAGCCTTCATTGGGGGACACAGGAAACCATGGGTGTATGCTGCTGCCACTAGGAGGCTGACACTATGCAGAAAAATTTAGCTCCTCCTCCGCAGTGTACACCCCACCGACAGGAAGTAGGATGTTCAGTTAGTGAGAAAGCAGTAGAAGTAATCTGTAGACTAGATAAAAACACAGAAAACACAAATCCACGTTGTAACAATATTATGCAGTAACCAAGCTGTTCAACTTGGGAGGGTGCTGTGTCCCCCAATGAAGGCTCAGAGAAACAGATTTTACGGTAAGCAACTAAAAATCCTGTTTTCTCTATCTCTTCATTAGGGGGCACAGGAAACCATGGGACGTCCCAAAGCAGTCCCCAAGGGGAGGGAACAGCAAACAACTCCAATCAGGACGAGGAAGTCACCCTCGTCACCAGCAAGGTCACCTGCGAGGTCTTTTACCCAGACCGGCACTTGCCGAAGCTAGGCATGGACTCTGAAGAAAACCTCTTGGACCTGTGGAGGACATATCATCGCACTGCAGAGGTGCCAGACGAAGGCCCAAACAGTACCGCCAGGAGGAAACACACTGCCCGGGCAGAGTGCATCATACTCAAAAGAATGCAGTCCTTTCTGAACCGGCAACCCTACTAATGCCGACCAGATTCCGTGAGCAGACGCTGACCTGGAGGCCAGAGGACCTGTACACTTCAAGCCGGAGCTTGATAAGTACCGTTGCGGTGGCAAGGTAGCCTGATGTGAGAGCGTCACAAAGTAAAATTTCGAGGCGGACGAAAGAAAGGGAATTCAGAATGATGGAGAGTGGACCCTTGACCCACAGGAAGTGCACCATGGCTGCTACAGGCTCTGTGAGACCACAAGGGTGGTTGAGAGTCTGAAAGGACAGGCTACCAACTGGAAGGAAAAGGAACCCGTCCGTTGAAGTCAGGACCTGGATAAGAGCTTCATGGAACAAGGGAAAATCATACGATTCACAGGAGGCAAATGCTGAACGAAGAAAATTTCTTCCTGAGAAAAACAAGTATGGACTCAAACCTAGATCACCAAAGTCACGCTGAGGAAAAAAGCGCTGAAAAATGACGAGGTTTAGACTGAGGAAGGAGAGCGCTTGTCCTTCCGGTGATCTCATCCATGATTTGGCCAATTGGAGCCACATGGAAAGAACGGAAAGTTGGTTAGGGACTTCTTTGGGGATAATTTCGCTCGTGAAGCCGAAAGCCAAATGGAACCTTAGATAGGAACGATAGGCGAAAACCCATGTCTCCATGCAGGAAAAATTTTTTGAACAGTGAGGACGGTCAAATTTTCCGACTGGTGTCCAGAAAGACACCGCTTACCTAAGTCTAAGACAACACGCCCGAGGATAACAGGGAAATGATACAATTCTAGCTGAAGGAAGAAACGTGTTATCACCAGACTTATTCTTGGATCCCAGACTGGAGAAGCTTTCTACCCTCGTCGATGCTTGCGCAGAGTCAGATTCCACTCTTGTCTGAGGTGGGATACATTTTCCAGTTACGGTCAGAAGTTACCTGTCTGAGCTGCTGGAGGCTTTACCCAGCGTCTGTAAGAATGAATAAGTAAGTTCCGATAGATAAGGAGCTTAGGCATTGTGGTAGCTCGAAGGCCCTTAGGACAGACTAGAACTTATTGGCCAAACATTAAAGATAGAAGTAACACCTGCAGTAAAGATAGCCTGCGGACAGTACTGTAAACTGATCAGAAGGTGTGGCAAAAACTCCTGTGGGGCAACCCGCACATAGGGTCCAGAGCATGCCGCAGTAAAACCGCGATCATCCGTACCTGACACGAGAGTGTCTGACCCACCTGAGGGTGGAGAATCAAGTTATGTTTCCACCGAGATCCGCTCTGTGGTACAGAGATCCGCTCCGTTTGGACATGGTAGTGCGTATGTTTAACTGTTAACAAACCACAGATGTTATTAACAATGAAATATGCATCTGAAAGGTGTGTTTGACTCACATGGACACGGCTTGTAACCGCAGCTGCAGCCCGTCAGGAGCAATAAATGCCGGCACCTCACCACGAGTGGTGATTAGACGGGAGTTTAGGCAAAAGCTGAAAAAGACCCAGATGAACGCGACAGAGGACGCTCCCGACTCCCCTGAAATGGGACAGTAGAGCCGGACCGATGTAGTAGATGGACCTCGGGTACGTTTGAGTCACCAGAAAGATGGCATGTATTGACTAAACATGTCTGGTAGAGGTCTATCCAAGTGCTCGATAAGAGATATAATACTGCTGCAATAGAGCGCGAGGAACCTGAAGGCGAGAACGTCTAACTCACCTGAATACGGTACAGAACACCAGTACCACTGAAGCTGTCAACCCCAGACACGTCTCCACAGTAATACGGCCGTTTGAACTACTGTACCTGGAAGGTGGTGCTTCTGAAGCCTGTATAGCGGATATAGCACAGCTGCCATCGGCTCCAAGTATCCTGTGAACAAATCAGCGTGGAGAGAACCTGGAGAAGGGAATTGGAGACAGCTATTTCTGTGTTGCGGTGCAGTCTAGGTCTGGATACCTGATGACATTAGGTAGAATAACGGCTTCTGTGTTGCGATCAAGGACTGGGTACCTGACAGCATTAGGCAGAATAACGGCTTCTGTGTAGAGGTCTACGTCTGAATACCTGACGGCATTAGGCAGAATAACGGCTTCTGTGTTGCGGTCTAGGTCTGGATACCTGACGACATTAGGTAGAATAACGGCTTCATGTGTAGTAAGCCGTACTACGAAGACTGTACTAAAGTAGATTCTGACCAGTCAATTCTTCTGACGGTAGAACAGAAGGCCTGGGATCAGGCCTATGGTTCCTATGGTGTGCTATGGTTCCAACCTCTGGACCAGCGAGTTGTGGTCAGATTCTTTATCCACTGAACCACAGTAGACAATTGCCAGGTAGCACGAACTTCTATCCAGCTGGAAGGCAGGCCCAAACACTGCAGATGTGAAGAGTTAGAAGCCGCACGTTATTCTGCTTAGAGCAGTATGAAGCCAGCGTCCGGAGGGGGCTGCAGAAAAAAGGAAACGCGAGTGCCTGTGAGCAGTAGATATGGGAGCAGATGCTATGCCAGGGCTCCAGCACCTTTATGTGTGAAGCAATGGTTGCTTGTTGCTCTGCTGAAATCAAGGCACATATCTGCAATGGCCGAACACAACAGCCGTGTGACAAAATCAGATCTCCGATGAAAAAAACGTGCGAGTGAAACCCCCTACCAGGCCAACGCCATGCGGCAAATACAGAAAACAGCAGCGTGGCTCTCCAAGCCTCTGTGTGCTATGCCAGACATACTGATGGACTAGAGACCGTGCGGCAGAAGATTACAATTGCGCCAGGAAAATACACGATTCTAGAGTACTATTACGTCAGTGACTGTACAGTTCAAGAGTACAATTACTTCAGAGACTTTACGGCTCCAAAAAACCATTACGTTAGTGACTGTACGACTATAGCGCATTTGACATCAGACACAATAGCTAAGATGGATCCTCGGCTCCATCACTGGACCTGCGGAAAGTGTGGCCCTGCTTAATTTTACTATGAGGGGCTTATACTCCGCATTGTATCTGATTCGGCTGAGGGCAGATAGGCAGGAAACAGCTGGTCCTGTCTGGTGAAGGCACTAACCGTGTCCCACGCTGGGAGAATACGACCACTGTGGTGGATGCCAACGCAGGGAGGATGCCGAGGTCCAGGAAGACATATCTCATTTTGCAAGTGAGAGAAGAGGAGCAGAATTGAGCGGTGACGAGGACCGTGCTGCCCGCAGGCAGGACAGAGTCATTACCGGTGTGCTCACACCAATATAGCCGCTCAGGGCCCTCACCTACCCGCCTTAGACAAGGGCGCGCTGTGCACAACTCCACTCTGCACAGCCCGAACGGGGGCGGAGCCAACCGTCAGCTCTGGGGACAAAAAGATGGCGGCGAAGGATATTCTCTCTGTGCCGCAAGGGAGGCCGGACGGAGGGCGGAGCTTGCGCTGGGTGCAGGGAGCGGCTGAGGGAAGACGCGAGGGAAAAAAGCCCGCCCGAAACGAGAGGACGGGGGCGGGGCTACCGAGGACTAGGCCGCAATTGAAGCCGGGGCCTAGATTAGACCCAGGAGACCGCCGACGAAGGGGGGGCGGCGCGGAGGACCGAAAAATTCTGGCGATATCACCTGGATCCTACCAGAAAGGTAGTCCGGTGCGGGGGGAAGCGGTGGGGCGGGAGACCCGCGCTGAGGAGAACAGGGTGCTGCCCACCTTCGCCTATTCTGCTGAATAGGGTACCAGCTGGGGGAAGCCTGAAACACACAGCACTCGGCGAGCGGTGGTGAGGGCTTTGCAGACCTCGGCAGGGAATGAGCTCCCCACATGTGCGGCAGGAGAGCGGCCAGGGAGAGGGGAGGACTCGGCCCGATATAAGCCGGGCCTAGACTGCTGGAACCTAGGGGATTTCCTCTTCTTTACCTATCTTCTTATGCGTGTTTACCTCTTCTCCCTGTGGTGTCAGACGTCCGGAAACATGTTGCAGGACATCACATCTCATCCAACTAACAGGCTCTGGTGGGGGAGTAGTTGGGAGACGAAGGGCCAGGACCAGGTCTGGATCACCTAAGCACGCTTCTGTGCTTGGGGTTTGGGTCCTGCCGGCTAGACATATGGAGGATACGGGGTGGCAGTACACGCCGTACTCAGTCTCTTTGTGGGAGTACAGTTGTGACCTTTCACACTGTATCCCTCCTGGTACCTGAAAAGGAACGACGCACATTGAGGTAGATAAGGGTCTAATGAAAAACCTGTGTCCACCTCCTACTGACACTAAGCTAAACTGAACATCCTACTTCCTGTCGGTAGGGTGTACACTGCGGAGGAGGAGCAAACTTTTTTTCTGCAGTGTCAGCCTCCTAGTGGCAGCAGCATACACCCATGGTTTCCTGTGTCCCCTAGTGAAGCGATAGAGAAAAAAAGGTTAGCTCCTCCTCCGCTGTATACACCCTCGCCCCGATTGCGGGTGGAAACCAGTTTGGTGCAAAAGCAGTAGGAGATCAAACAAAAATCAGACATCAACCTTAATGCAGGTAACAACATGTCTAGAAAATAACCACCCTAATATTATACAGAGAGCATATTAATTAAACAAACAGAAGCCAACTTGGCTATCAGGGTGGGTGCTGTGTCCCCCAATGAGCGTCTCGGAGAAAAGGATTTTACGGTGAGTTATCACAAAAACCCATGTTTCTCCTTCGCCTCATTGGGGGACACAGGTACTGTGGGACGTCCTAAAGCAGTCCCTGGGTGGGAAGTTGACTCTCCGATCCAGCTACATGCATCTCTTGTCTAAAGGTGCACCACCGCTGCTTGGAGAATCCTTCTACCCAGTCTCGCATCCGCTGAAGCCCGAGCATGGATATTGTAATGTTTAGTAAACATGTGCAGGCTGGACCAGGTTGCTGCCTTGCAAACCTGTTCCGTCAAAGCCTGGTGCCAAAGCGCCCAAGAGGAGCCCACTGCCCGAGTAGAGTGTGCTCTGATCCATGCTGGAATCGGCACGCCCCTGAATATCCAAACGAATCCATCTGGCTATGGTGGATTTTGAGACAGCGAGTCCCTTCCTGCGACCTTCAGGGAGTACAAACAGCGTGTCTGACTGATGAAAAGGTGTCGTTCGCGACACGTACCTCCTGAGTGCTCTCACCAGGTCTAGCGTATGCAGGGCCTTTTCCACACGGTGTACCGGCGCTGGACAAAAAGAGGGCAAGACAATATCCTCATTAATGTGAAACGAGGAAACGACTTTTGGCAAAAAGGGAGGCGCTGGTCTAAGAACCACCTTGTCTTTGTGAAAAGCCAGAAACGGGGTTCGACAAGATAGGGCTGCCAGCTCAGAGATCCGCCTGATTGATGTTATAGCTACAAGGAACACCACCTTCCAGAAAAGGTATGACAGAGCGACATCCTGTAGCGGCTCAAAAGGAGCTTCCTGCAGAACGCTTAGGACCACGTTAAGGTCCCAGGTGTCCATAGGCGCCTTATAGGGAGGTACCACGTGGGAGACACCCTGAACGAAAGTCTTTACCTGCAAGTTGGTAGCAATCCTGCACTGAAAAAGGACGGATAAAGCCGGTCTCCTGAGAGAACGGGGGGCCAAGCCTGAGTCTAGGCTAGACTGGAGAAAAGCCAAGATGTTAGGGACAGAGAATCTCAGTGGAGAACAACTGCGGCCTCGACACCATGCAAAGAAAACCTTCCACGTGTGGTGGTAAATTCATGCCAAGGCACGCTTCCGGTCGCTAACCATTGTAGCAACCACTTTGCGCCCAAACCCCGCCTGAGTCAGAATCCAAGATTCAACGGTCAAGGCGTCAAACACAGGGCCCCTGAGTTCAGGTGGCAGATTGGCCCCTGAGAAAGCAGATCTGGGCGCTCTGGTAGTCAACATGGCACGTCGGCAAGCAGCTGCACTAGATCTGCGTACCACGCCCGACAAGGCCAGTCTGGGGCCAACAGAATCGCTGGCGCCCCCTTCTGCCTTGATCTTCTTGATGACCCTCGGAACAAAAGTGGCAGTGGGGGAAAATAGGAATGGGAGGCGAAACTGGTTCCATGGCAGAATCAGCGCATCCACAGCGATTGCCTGCGGGTCCCGGGACCGGGCGACAAGTACGGACACCTTGGCGTTCACCCTGGAAGCCATCAGATCCACATCCGGTGTTCCTCACCGTTGGCAAATCTGCTGAAAGACCTCGGGGTGTAATGACCATTCCCCGGACGCAAGCCCCTGTCGGCTGAGGAAGTCTGCAGCCCAGTTTTCTACACCCAGGATGTGGACCGCCTGTGCGGTTCCTCTCGGTTGTGACCACCAGCCACTGATCTGGGGGAAAGGGTTTCCCCTGAAGTGAGGAACTGATTGTCCACCACTCTAGTGACTGTCTGCCCTGAGAGGACAACCGGCATCGGTGATCGAGCGTGAACGGGTTCTTGTCCCAGGATGACAAGAGGGCGTGCTGCAGGGGGCGAAGATGGAACTGGGCACACGAGATCGCTTCTATCGCCGCCACCATTTTTCCTAGAATCCTCATGCAGAAACGGATGGTGTGAGGGACTGGTTGGCGCAGTATTCGCACTCCCTTTCGGAGGGCTAGGGCCTTGTCTCAAGGGAGAGTTACCAACCCTCGGAAAGTGTGGAAGATCATCCCTAAAAAGGAAATCCTCTGAGCTGGAACAAGGGATGACTTCTTTACGTTGACAACCAACCACCCTAAGCGGGCAAGAGTATTTAGCGTGATGCTGACACTTTCCTTGCATGCCCGCCTTGAAGGGCCCTTGACCAAGAGGTCGTCTAAGTAGGGAAATACGACTATGCCCCTGGAGTGCAGGATGGCCATGGGGACTGCCATGACCTTTGTGAACACTCTGGGGGCAGTGGCTAGCCCGAAGGGTAGAGCTGCAAACTGAAAATGCAGACCGCTGATGGCGAAGCGTAGAAACCTTTGAAGCGGAAGGCAAATGGGGATGTATAGATAGGCGTCCTGGATATCGATAGAGGCCCAGTACTCTCCCTGCCCCATTGCCGATATGACTGAACGGAGAGACTCCATCCAGAAATGTCAGCTCCTGATAAATTTGTTTAGCTTTAGTTCCCAAATGGGCCTGACTGTCCCGTCCTTTTTGGGGACTGCAAACAGGTTGGAATAGAAGCCCTGAGTCTTCTCGTTTTCCGGTACTGGAATGATGACTCCGTTGTGGCTGAGCGAATCGATGGCTCCTAGTAGAGCCTTTGCCCGGGTATCCACTTTGAAAAGACGGGAAAGAAAAAAATCATCTTGGGGGGGTACCTGACAAATTCTATCTTGTACCCTATGGACACCAGCTCTCTCACCCATGTGTCATGTGCGACATTGAGCGAGACGTGGTGAAACCAGAGAAGGCGGCCGCCTACCTTGTTGGTGTCGCCTGGCAGATGCCCCAAGTCATTTGGCTGCAGATCTTTGGGACCTGGATCCCCTCGACCTGGACTGGCTAGCACGCATCCTGCCCAATGGGTTGGCTCTATATGAGACCTGTCAGTCCCTATTCTGGTTGGGGCGCCCTGAAGCGGCGGAATTAGCCGCTGTCGTTCACCCGGGGTTGCGAAAGGCCCAAAAACGCGCCTGAAACTGGTGACGAAACGGCGGTTTGACCTTTAGTTGAGGAAGAACACCGCTCTTGCCTCCTGTGGAGTCGGAGATGAGATGATCTAACTTCTTTCCGAACAGGCGGCCACACTGCTATGGTAGCGCTGTCAAGGACTTTTTTGAGGCTGAATCGTCCCGCCATGTCCTTAACCATAGAGCTCTCCTAATGGAGATGGCATTTGCAGCCGCAAGTGCCGCGCAGTTGGCCGCATCTAAAGATGCATTGATCAAGTAGTCCCCCCGCCATAGCTATCTGATTTGCGATTTCTGATACTTCAGCTGGTAGGTCTATGTCTTGCAAGGCTTTATTCAATGTTTCTGACCAAGAAATCATGGCCTTGGCTACCCACGTTGCTGCGAACGAGGGAGAGAGTGCTGATCCCGATACCCCAAACAGTGAGCGGGCCAAGTTCTCTATGAGACGATCAGTGGGATCCTTAATAGAGGAACCACTAGGTACGGATAGTAGAATTTTTGTAGCCAAGCACGACACAGGTGGATCCAACGTTGGGGATTCCGTCCACTTTTTACGGAGATCCGGGGCAAACGGATACCTTGCCTCGAGTGCCTTCTGGCCCGAGAAACGCCTGTCCGGCCGTTCTCCGTGTCGTTGCACTATCCTCAATTTCAGGGTGAGTGCAAAATACTCTATGGGGACGCTTAACTCGCTTAAATGACACCTTACGGCCCAAAGCCAGGGTGGAATCATCCTCAATCCCTAGAGTCTGGTTGACGGTTTCTATGAGACTGTCAACCGTTTCCTAACCACCCGGTGTATCTAGGTCAAGGGGTTCGTCCGAGTTGTAGTCCGAGCACTGCTCGCTATCGACTGCTGGTGATGGGGAGCGAGAAGCAGAGCTCACGGATGCCGAGGCACCGGATGGACCGGGAGACGTGTGGGTTAGTTTCTCCCGGGTCTGCCTGGAGTGAGAGCGGCCCCTGCAGGCCGGAGGCTCCTGTGAGGTAAAAGACCCCTCGAAGACAGGCGAGCCACTGTCCCTGCCCCTATCTGGGGTGTGAAGGGAATCAATTGCTGTCGTAAGTGACGCCATGGATTGCGACAGCGATAACGGCCATTCCGGGGGACTTGGTACACTGGGCTCGGTAGCAGGGGAGGGCTCCTGGGCGTGTTCGGACTCGCAGGCTTCGCAAACTCGCTTGGTCTGCGCATGCGGAAAAACGGACAGACAGGAGATGCATGCAGCGTAAAGAAACGTGTGCGTCTTAGGTTTTCCTGACATGCTGTACCTGCCAAGGAAAAACAGCATATGCACAACTTCAGAAGGTGCTCAAGTAGGGCCCCACACCATACATGAATAATGAACAAAACTTGGCACTCAACATCTAGAATATTTTTTGGGATTTTTTAATGCAGCCAGAAAATAACAGACGTTTCGGCCTCACTGGCCTTCATCAGTAACAGACTGTAGTATAGTAGTTAATCGCATTCAGTGTGATAATAGAAGTGACACCATAGTCACTTTAAATGTGCCTGGTCATGCACTAGGCGCTGGGCATGGAGCCTGAATCAAATAGTACCTGGGTGGGTGGGGGTGCCATGCAGACATCAGCGACCCAGAATCCACTGTTGGTCAGCTGTCCAAGTTTTGTTTATTATGCTGTACCTGCCAGGCATCCGTGCCGCAAAAAACGCTGTGGGAGGGCGCTCCTTGTTTTTGTAGCGTGGCCTCTCAGGGAGCTAGGCGGCAGCACTTACCCCACTCCTGCGTCCCCTGTGTCCTGGAAATGCAGGTGAAGCTCCGTTCTGCGCGCCACAACTGCAGGCAGGCCCCCGGAAGAAAGAACTCCTGGGGGCAGTACTTCCGTCTCGTCCTAGCTTAGGCCCGAAGCCGGGGCCTAAATTTCTTCTGTGTCCACCCAGGCCACGGGGGTCGGGGCTGGCGTGACGCGACGCCGGGGGGTGGGGACTTCCGGCCGCGGCCTAGCGAGCCTCAGCCAAGGCTGGAACCGGGTCCGCCACTGCCCGACGCCAGGGAGCGCGTTTGTGGCGCCTGGACGCTGTGTCGCTGCAGGAGCCCTCCCAGGCCACCCTCCTCCATGCTTCGGCTCCAGCTCAGGTAGAGGGGAAGGGGGGGCCATATGACTAAAAAAGGACGGTGCAGGCACCGTGGCTCCATCTAACCCCTTCAAGGGGTGAGGAGAGGGACCACCCACCCCCCTGCCGCACCGCAGTCTTAGCATTGGTGGCACAGTGGGGGCCGCACGGACTGCACTTGTGCCTCTGCAGCCTAGGGTTTCAATACCTTAGGGTGTTCAGGGCTAAGTCCGGCATCATTCCCACGGTGCGGAAGAGGATACGTGGAGGCGACACTAGCACGTGCTTGCCCGTTGTTGGTTTGGGGAGATTGGACCGTTTCAATAGGGTCCGTCGCCCCTGTCCATGGAAAAAAAATCCCACGTTTCGGGAGAGGATACGTGGAGGTGACACTCGCACGTGCTCGCCCGTTGTTGGTTTGGGGAGATCGGACCCTTTCAATAGAATCCGTCGTCCCTATCTCATCTTCATGTAGAAAAGGAACGTCCGGAAAAAATCCCTGTTGCGGGAGAGGAAACGTGGAGGTGACACTCGCACGTGGTCGCCCGTTGTTGGTTTGGGGAGATTGGACCCTTTCAATAGGGTCCGTCGCCCCTGTCTTATCTTCATGGGGAAAAAGAAAAGGAAAAAAAAAAAAACAGTCAGTCTGGAAACAGACAGACGTGTGCCTCCAACAGACACTAAGAAAAAAACTGGTTTCCGCCCGCAATCAGGAGCGAGGGTGTATACGGCAGAGGAGCTAACCTCTTTTTTTCACTTCGTGTCAGCCTCCAGGTGGCAGTAGCATACAACCACAGTACCTGTGTCCCCCAATGAGGCGAAGGAGAAAAATTGAAATGCTACAGGGTCTCAGAAAATGGCCTTTTTTTTACCCTTTTTAACAAATGTTGGAATTTTTTTTCACCACAAATAAAAAAGAACCTAGACATGTTTAGTGTCTATGTACTCGTAACAACCTGGAGAATCATAATGGCAGGTCAGTTTTAGCATTTAGTGAACATGGTTTAAATAACAACAACTTTGGAATTGCACTTTTTTTTGCAATTTCACCACACTTAGAATTTTTTTTTCAGTTTTCCAGTACACAATATGTTAAAACCAGTGGTGTTGTTCAAAAGTACAACTTGTCCCGCAAAAAATAAGCCCTCACATAGCCATATTGATGGCAAAATAAAAAAGCTAAGACTCTGGTTAGAAGGGGATTGAAAAACAGAAATTCAAAAACTGAAACTCCTGGTCATTAAGGGGTTAATACACGTTTTACCAAATGCTGTAAATGACTACGGTTAAAAGATCCCCAAACTCCAAATATCGCTAACCTGATCACTCTACATCTTCCAACGTGCCTGCATGCCTGATAATACAAAGCAAAGGCCCAATTCATTCAATAACTCAAAGAATGCCCCCCCCCATGAACTGTCTCCCAGCAGTCTTGAGTCATGAAGTCATTACTATGTTCTGCCTCTATAGGTCAGTACTGGAGAACCATACTCACTTCTTAAATAGAGAATGCAGTGCTTGTAGCAGGCCGCACACCCCCAGTCCATCTGTCAATTTGATGCATCGCTCCACTGCGCCCGACGCCAGACTGTAGAGCCGAGACACGGAGTGTGAGAGCTCCTGGACGCAGTCGAGAGCCTCGCCGTGTTCCTGTGTGACATGGACAAAGCTTGATGATAAAAGCGCTGGATCTAATCCTGCACATAACAGAGATCACTGGGGGTCTATCCATATTGCCGGATATCACACGAAGCGCTCCCACTAACTATTATATTCATTAAATGTGTGTGGCCATGCATGTAACAGAGTGCCGATTTCTCCACGCATTTAATAAAAAATGTTAGGGGTGTGCTTTTTTAATTGGCTGAGTTGCAATGACTGGCAATCTAGAATTAAAGGGAGCCTGTCACATCATTTTTAGCATCTAAAAACTGTCTAGAAACTGTCCCCAGTGCGTTGCTAGTGATGCAATGTGCATCATTAACACATTTTTTTCATTACAAACAGCGGTCTAATCATGTGCAAAAATCTCTTTATGTAGTTAGATTTTACCTGCTCATTTAGTCGAAGGGCTGTGCTTCATTGGGTTAAGTCACGGCGGTCATCACTGGAATCTACTTTGAAATCCCAAGCTGGAGCAGTGTGTATCGCGGAGCTGCAGTTGCACAGTGTCGAGAGGGGAGGCGCGCATGTGTTGAGATGTACACCTCCCCGCGCATGCGCACAGAAGTTGTGTGTAGTACTGAGCTTCACTGACTGTGTGCACATGCGCTGACATACTACATACAGCTGCAGTGCGCACCTGCAGGGAGGTGCCCATCACGGCAGATGCGCTGCTCCCTGCTCGACACTGTGCAAGCGCGGGATTTCAAAGCGGATTCGAACGGCGTCAGCACAACCCCAGGAACATCATTCAAATTGCTAGGGCGGCGACAACTGTGACTGACCGAAATGATGCACACCCCTATGACTAAATGAGCAGGTACGATCTAACAATATAAAGTGCTTTTTGCACGATTTCAGCACCGTTTTAATGGAAAAAAAAGTGTTAGTGATGCACAATGCGTCACAACGCACTCAGGACAGTTTAGATGCTAAAAATTATGTGACTGCTTCCCTTGTGTATTGTATTATTTCTTACATATTATAGCTGGAGGGCACAATGGTATGGGGGGGGGGCATTTTTGTCACTAGCTCTGGTCACTCTTTGCACTGTTTTAACGGGGTTATGTGACATATGCACAGGATAGCTGATTAATGTACGACCAGCTTTGATTCCGTATGCTCTGAAGAATGGGGGCCCCAAAGTTCTGTGAGAATTGATCACCAATCTGTTCACTTCTATAGGTGTACGGGAGCGACAATGCCCATGTGTGAGCACCGCAGCTCATACACATTGACTGGAGAACACCAGCTCATTCAAATGGGGGATAAGGGATCTCCATCCTCACGGTGAGAGCGGTTACAGAAGGTCAGACCCCCAGGGATCATCTTGAATGGAGCTTCTAGGAGAATCATTTATTGCACACCATGCTTCTTTGATTAAGGGCTCCTCATGGCTAATAAGGAATAACGCATCTCCCAAAACACAGTAAGCCGGACGAACAGAATTATGTAAGCCAGTCAATTCTACTGCGGTATGGCAATTCGGCAGTGTGTGAAATGTCACCTTTCACTCAGAAACTGTTCAACTCCATTTTGCAGATCCACTAGGAGCCTAAGATGGCTACAAGCATCAATCTATAGGAATATGTAAGTCATCACCGCATGCAAGATAAGGCAGCAGGCCTACCATTGACAACAGGTTAATTCTCGGGTGTGCTGAAACACTGTGTATGCCGATTAACCTCCGATCAGGATCATTAAGAACCATCCGTCTTACCAGAGGAATTGCGCTCAGCTGTATTAACAGATGTGACTCCTCCAGGCTCCCATACTTCAGCTGGAATGGCTTGTACGCGCCATACACGGCCTCCACTAGCTCCGTCACCTTCACAACGTTGTGCTCCCCTGACACAGAAACCCATAAATTGTAATGAATATGTATATATGGGGAAAAAGAAAAACAGGCAAATCAACTGTTCTGGTCACGAAATTTATTAAGGAAACAATGCAGATGGTACTGGGCAACAAAATGACTTACGTGGCATCAAACAGAAAGGAATGAGCGTCTAGTCTACAATCCTTGTCGAGAGATCTGTGTGGTATAGCCTGTGCCCCCCCCCCCCCCCCCCCGAGTTCTTAAAACATTTTCTTCTTAAAGAAGCTTACAAGCTTACCTCCTCCTCCCTTCAATTTTTTTTTCCTCTTAATATATTGCAATCATCATATTATATAGCATTGTGTTCTTACAGTTGCTCTTTTCTCTGCTTTATGTAGAAACAGGATGTCTCTTGTCCCTGCGTTTATCATTCCCCTCTTTATCTCCTGGCCCAGCCTCTCCCTTCTCCCTCCTTTTGCATGATACTGTTTCTACATAGATCTTAGCAGGATTCAGCTAGTTTGTTTTTAATCACATGATGTCATAAACCTAAGAGAAAACAGAAGAATTAACTGGGAAGAAGGGGAAAATGAGCAATTGTCAGTATACACTTCTGTAAAATATGATGTTTGCAATATATTAGGAGGATAAAAACTCTGATGGGAGGAGGGGGGAGTGCTTTTTTACGCAATGCTCTCTGGCCTGCATCCAATTCGGGCATCTGTTTAGTGCCCCACGTAAATGCCACTACAGATGGCACTTCAGATATTAGGAAGTTGGCACCAAGGAGGAGAGGTCAGCTGTATGTGCCCAGACACAAACATTAGCACAGACTTTACAACTGGAAGTTTCTTCATGAAAGGACCCCTTGCAAGACCCATAGGTACCAAGTAGACAATACAAGGTGCCATTAACTAGATCCTGTGTAAGGGATGGGCACTGGGAGCGTCCACAAATGCACATGGAAAGCTCCTGCAAAATCAACCCTGATTGTTTGATAACATTAATAAGGCTTAATTATATATTTTAGACATCCACGTTGGCAGTATGACATGTTTCCAGCGTGTCCCCTGTATTAATATTTTAGGTTGGAGGTCTCGGAGACTTACATAGCACATAACTCACTGTGTACACAGCTCGTTATCAAACACATTGCTTTCTTGTAAAGCTCATAAGCCTTGGTTATAACTCTAATATGCTACTGCTAGAAAAGAGGCCATTGTATCATTGATTTGTAAAGGTATTCACGTTACTGGCGAATACAGTAAATGGGATGAGCTGCAATACCAGGCAGTGCCACTACCAGCGCTAGAGGTCAATGTGCTAATCGGAGTCCCGTTGCCTGTTCAGATGGGATATTGATACACTATCTCAAGGATAGTAAATTAACATTAGAACTTAAACATCCATTTAACACTTGGCATGGTTCTTTACACTCAGTCTTCAACTTCTGTATTTGACACGGACTTTAAAACCACCATTCTTTATTCTGTGGTGTAAATAGATCTTTAAAAGAATTTTGGAGCCCATACAGAAAATATAAAATTATCCCTGCAGCCACCACCAGAGGGCGCTTAAGAGCTCACATATATCAACAGTCTGCAGTAAGCCCCAGAGCTCCCTCTAGTGGTGGCAAAAGAAATGCTGCTGGGGATTTAGAGCAGTGTATCCAAAAGATGCGAGCTTGAAATACAAAAACGTCTCATAAAATTCTATTTTAGGGGACAGGTGGGACGCTTTGGCTTATATAGTTTAGCATAACCTAAAGAGCACACATGAATCTACCTTCATTGTTTCTACATAAGGGAGGACTTCACAAGTCAGCAAAGCTCAGCAGCTTCAGAGTTAATTCCGGAAGCGGAGCCGTATTGTTCTTACAACTTTTACCGTGGATATCTGCCAACACTATCGGCTATGTGATCGTCTGAGAGCCAAGAACAAGGAGCTTTAAGGAGAAACAGAGCATGACACCATCTGAACAAGGCCAGACAGTACTTCTGTAGTAAGGGAACATTCCCCTCCTGAGATTACGCAACAGAACGTTTTTACCATTCCAGACATTATTATTTAAAGTGAACCTTCAGTTTTGCAGGGAAAAAAAATGATTATGGTGCCGGAGAGTGCACAATAACGCCCTTACTAAAGGCCTTGCATTAGCGACCATGCCCTTAAAAACAGTATGGACCAGCTGTCGTCCGTGCCATCCACTACGTTGCCATTTCCAGGACAGTTAAAGGGTTTGTCCAGCCTTAGGCTATGTGTCTGCAGGCACTCTATGTGACTGTAGACTTGTCAATCCTTACATCGTGCACAATGTGCCTTGTACGGCTTCTAAGGTGACGAGCGCATAAAGTACGTGATTTGCCGATGTGCACTGATGTGCCACCTAGAAGGGTGCAGTCTCAATCAGTACAAGTGTACTGAGCGAGGAAGGACACGTCTAGTTGGAAAGTGTCCGGGAGTATGCAATTCACAAACTTATGGTCACATGTCTGCCCACTCACAGTGCTGGCCCTGGAGAATCCTGAAAGAGCGCAGTACACACAATGTGAAGAGTCACAAGTCTGCAGTCACGACTTATCGCTTATAAGGCTGGACAACTCCTTTAACTAAACGGCGACACTTCTCTTACCTAGCAATTGTGGAAATAGAGACTTTAGGGCCCCTGAGAAACTTTATAAGGGTATTTACGTAATGTGGTTATTCAACAAGCAACAACTATCAACTATTCACAGAAAAAGTGATATGTGCATCATCTGTTTCAGGCTATATTTGAATCACCTATCCTGTGGATAAGAGACAACCCCTTTAACTCCCATAGACTACTTCTTGCCCAGGACATGAAAGTCACTGGCAAGAATGGAGGTCAGGGGAATTATGCAGAGCATCTAAGTAGTTAAGACCCCAAAATGCTTACAACAAATGAATGCGTGTCCTCGTAACGCAAAGCGTTAGGGTCGCTTCCTCCTCCTTCACCCTTTTTTCCCGGCATGGCCTCACCTGCTATGTCTTTACCTTCATACGTGCAGGTTTGACTGTCTGATTTCTCAGGGTGCAGACTTTATGGAATTTTCCAATGTGCCCCATTGAAACTTCTTATTATGGTTTTGTCTACTTCTCATTAGCGGCTATGCACTTTCCACATTACAGGGCCTGATCCTTTTTGTCTTCACCGCATTATTATGTGTTTTTGTATCTATATATGGTTTTCGGCTCCTGTTTATATAGCGGCTTTATTACAGACGCTGTTTATTTTCTCTACTTGGTGCTGTGAATTTAGAGCCATCACATATTGGGCTTACTAATTTATGCTTATTTTTTTCAGCTTGGCATAGCAATCCAATCAAGTGTTTAACATTGCTGAGTTTGTATATAGTCATATTTGGGGGTCTTGCATACTCAGGAATGGTTTTCTGTGTCAATGCCATATTATGGGCATGACATGTATATTTATCATGTTTTATTTTTTAATGTTGTCTTCTGTCTGCATTTTTTGATTATTAAAAAAAGCATTGCTTTTTATCTTTATTTCTGCTGATCCCTATTTCTCAGCATGAATTTCTCCCTTTGTTTTTTCTCGTAACGCAAAACCTTAATGGGTCCTCCAAATTCAGAGTGGTCCTTTGTTAAGGTTAATACAGGAATAGGGGTGCCCACTTCTACGTCCTCCATATATCCTCAAAGGACACACACAGGGGTTGTACTAATGTGACAAGTGATTTAAAGGAACAGGCATAATATTCATCAATCACCTAAAATGTATAAAAAAGAAAAAAAAAAAAACACACACAAAGATGGAATAATGAACATATCCAGGTGAAAAAAATAGCCACCTTACCGATATGGGGCATAATGGCGGCTTCTAGAGCCTTAGCAAAGTGACCGGTGGCCTTAAAAAGCTCCAGTAAACTACTAAGCGTAAGCTCGGGGCTCGTCCGCTCCATGGCCGTGCTCAGACACACAGGGATGGATGGCACCATGGCGGCCAGAGTCTGTATCAGCAGAACGGTCACCACTTCATGAGGCTTCTTAAATATCTGTGACGACAAGACAAATCCTGTGATGTGTGCACTGAAGAAATACATTAATTTCCTAAATCATCCCCTTTAATAATCTGCAATCAGATTTTTATTGTCAGCTATGTTCATGGTGACAGGTTCCTTAAGGCATTAATACCCAAGCTGGGAATACCCCATACAAAAGTAAGACAAGGTCACCAGGATCCCATTATAGCAGTGTGACAGGTGTAGATTTGCATAAGGCTATAAAGTGGCAGCATGACTATTGGAGACAAAGACAAAATCGATGCTTATCTACCTTACATTACTACACGTCAGATCACAATCTTTTAGGTCGAGACTCATTAAATGGAAAAAAAAAAAATCACATGAAAGAGCATTGTCATAAAACCTGAAGAGTATGGAGAATGAGGAAAAGGGTTTTCTGCTTTACAGTATTCCTAAACTATGGGGTGGAGTTATAAAATGACCCAGATCCTTTCAGGGGCTGAGTGATATTATGGGATGCGGGATACTGAGACTGTGGGAACTTGCATTTACATCAGATAAGAAAGGGTCAATTAGAACATCAGGTTCAGACCTCAGGTGCCCAGCGGACTGGTCATAAAACTTATCAAGTGCTTACATCAGATGGAGCAGTGAAGCGGAGATCAGGACATGGTCCGGACCAATTTGCATCACAATCCACCTTTTTCCACTCCCCAGGGACTCGCTTTAAACTTCTGCACTGGTGACATTTTCAATTATGCTTATTGGCTGTAATGACTTTTTGGCACTTTTTTCTTTGAATGGCTTTTGCCCAATGTCAGACAAGCTGTGACCTCACGCAGGAGGGAGGTAAGTGTGAAGATGGTTGAAATGCTCAGTCTCTGATATGAATGCATCATCTAAAATCAGAAACATCTGATTTCTCACAAAGCTTATTCACAAAAACCCTGTCTCATGAAGTGGGTCTGCCAAAAACAAGCCAATCATGGGTGATCCTACACGCTTCCCAGAGATCAAGAGGAAGAGCGAGATCACACTTTATGCTGAGGTCCCAATGCAATAAAAGATAAAAAAATGATCAAGGGCTTAAAATACAAATATATTTACTAGAAAATAATATATCTGCATGCGGTCTGCCACTTGACGCCCCCTAGGGGTGGCTAAGGGAAGCACCAGTTTTACGATTTAAATAGAATTGGTTGCTGACTGCTGATAAAACAGCATAAAATCTGGTGACAGATTCTGTTTAAATATGGTAGTGATAGAGGCCCGGTATCTGGTGACGGATTACTCACTTAGTAATATTTGTAGGAGTACTTGTCTTCATAAGCTGAGGCAGTGGCGGACATAGATGTAAAAGGGCCCCTGTGCAAGAACAGTATTTGGGCCCTTTGTAGTCCAACAGCTCATCATAATGCATAATTCCACCTGCTTTGGAGGTGGAAATAGGATTGTCCCTTGGGCCCCTGTGCACACACACACACATATATTGCCCCAGTGATGTGTCCACTCCTGAGCGGAGACTCCTCCTGCTGATCAACAGCAATGGTGAAGGGGGGAGCCACAGCTCATCCACACACGCATGATGGGAAGGACTGCAGATAAGTGGGGTCCTCATGTTATAGCAATGCTTACCAGTCCCTGCGCCTGGCTGTAACATGAAAAATGGCCAATTTCTAGTAACACTCTGTAGGGTGAAAAATGCAGTAAATGTTATTTTCGACTTCTTGAGATGCGGCATACCTGAGAGACCCACTGCAGCTGAGTGTGCCATGAGCTTAGCAAGTTGTCATAGAAATCTGTCAGCTGTCGATCCAGGGACATCTCGTTCTGACAAACTTCCTGCCACACGGAAATCAGCTGAACCTATTGGGTAGGACATAGTCAGTAATACGTAAGAGCAAAGACAACGGTGAAAGACGATTTACAGTAGATTGTAATCATCAGGAATAAAGGCCATGTAATCAAAGCACCAACATATTCTGCAGCGCTGTACAGAGCTTGTCATCATACACATCAGTCCTCTCATCTCATACCTAGCAGTTTGTAGGAGGAAACCCACCCAAATAAGGGGAGAACATACAAGCAAACCCCATGTAGGTGTCCCTATGGGTCAGGTACAGAGCCAAGACCCCAGCGCTGCAAATTAATATTGTGGTATCAGACGTATCCAATAAGTTAATAGGGTAACTCAGTAGTATCACCGGAATCATAGTGACATGGAGAATCATGACGCCAGGTCACAATAAACGTCAGCCCAACAAAACCCAAAAAACAGTATCAGAACTGAGGTTTTATTTTGGGGTGCTTTGTAAGGTATTACAAAGGGCACAAAAGAATCAAAGGGCTTTCCAAGTAATTAACACTCAGTGTGCTGGTAGCAGCTGAGTGCTATGACTCATTGAGAGGGATCCTGAATGGAGGACACCCCACCAATGACTCTGAATGGCTTCATAGGACATCCTCTGACCACACAACGCCTTAAGGAGGTCAATTAAATCTTTAAAGTAACTAATGACATGGACGAGTTTCAGATTTACACTGCAATGACTAAGTGCTGTGGCACAGCATTGCACAGGTGTCCAGAGGGAACGGTCGCGATCTTACCACACAGCGGATGCAATGTACCCAATGTTTTATAGGGAACGTCAGCTTATGAAGATAAGAAGCTTTTACAAGTTATCGGCAATGACCTATTTTAAATAATCTCTGCCTGTGTGGGCAAAGAAGGATCATGAAAAGCTAGCACCGAGCAAAGGCGCGTCACAGACAGTGCCCGGTGCTACAGAATGTAATGTACAGGGATATTACAGGGCACAGCAAACCTCCTACAGCCTGGCACGGCTTATACAGGGCATTCACACAGACCCGTTACACAGCAAGGACACTTAATAAGCAGGTACTGTCCCCAGGAATAAAAGCAATGTGCCATCCCCCACCCCGGGCTCACTACTGCAACCACAAAGGTTTCCCAAGATTAGCTTACTCACCGATAACGGTGTTTCTCGGAACCCATGACAGCACCATGGAGAGGGGGTGCGCCCATCAAGGACAGGAACCTACAGATAAAAAGGCGGCACCTCTCCTCCGCCCCCAGTTGGTTACAGAGCATCAGAGGGTCTCCAGGTTAGTTAACAACAAAAGTATATACATAACATTATAATATCGCATATTATAGAGAAGCACTGTGTCGAACAAACCACTCTATACATATTAACTCATGCTCACCGCACACGTGAAGGGGGGGAATAAGCGGGTGCTGTCATGGGTTCCGAGAAATACCGTTATCGGTGAGTAACTAAGCTATTCTCTCTCACCCATGACAGCACGACGGAGAGAATTTCAGAGATTGGTAACTTAGGGAGGGACCACCGCCTGAAGGACCCTTCTCCCGAAGGTCAGGTCAGACGTAGAGGCTAGATCTAAGCGATAGTGCCTGAAAAAGGTAGAAGGTGTTGACCAGGAGGCCGCCTTACAGATCTGCTCTATTGATACCTCTGATCTTTCTGCCCATGAGGTCGCCATTGCTCTTGTAGAGTGGGATTTAAACCCTCCGGGATGGTATTCCCACTGGATGAGTACGCCAGGGCAATCGCATCCCTTATCCACCTTGCTAAGGTACTCTTGGATGCCTTGAGCCCCTTCCGAGGTCCCTGGAAACACACAAAGAGAGACCCTTCCTTCCTACATCCCTTGGTGGCCTCTAAGTACTGAACTAGGCACCTCTTCACATCTAGGGTGTGAAATTTTTTCTCTCCCCTATTCCTAGGGTTTGGGCAGAAGGAAGGACTACTTCTTGTGACCTATGGAAGTGTGTTGACACCTTCGGTAGGTATGCTGGGTCAGGTTTTAATATGACTCTATCGTCCAGGATTTTAGTGAACAGGGGTTTCGCTGACAAGGCTTGAATATCGCTCACTCTGCGAGCGGGTGTTAGGGCCACTAAGACTATAGTCTTTAATGATAAGGTTTTCAGGGGTGCTGACTGGATGGACTCGAATGGGGGCCCTGTTAGGGCAGACAACACTAGGTTTAGATCCCATGATGATATCTTCTGGGTAGTTATTGGTCTGGATCTGGCTGCGGCCCTCATAAACCGTGCTACCCAAGGGTTGCCCGCCACATCCTGGTTATAAAGGGCGCCTAGAACTGCTACCTGTACCTTCAACGTATTAGTCGCCAGCCCCTGTTCTAACCCCTTTTGCAAGAATTCGAGAATTTTGTCAATTTGTACTCCATCCTGAACCCTTACCCCGGATCTGGATAGAAATTTCCTCCAAGTTCTACCATAGGCCCTGGTTGTGATCGGTTTCCTACTCTTTTGTAGCGTGGAAACCAGGCTTTCTGAGAACCCCTTCCCCCTCAGCAGTGTCCTTTCAAATTCCATGCTGTTAAATGGAGGTTCACTGCCCGAGGGTGTAACACGGGACCTTGGGACAGAAGGTCCGGGAGATCTGGTAGAACCCAGGGGTCGGTTATTGACAGTATTCTCAGCCAGGAAAACCAAGTTCTTTTTGGCCAAAACGGGGCTATCAATATTATTCGTGCCCTGTCTTCTCTGACTTTCCTTATTACTGCCGGGATGAGAATGGGCGGCGGGAAGGCATACATTAGGACCTGTGTCCACGGAAGCATAAACGCATCCAGGGTCCGGGGATTCCCCCTGGGGTCTAGGGAACAAAATGCTTCCACTTTTTTGTTTTTGTGGTCGGCAAACAAATCTATGTCCGGGGTCCCCCACATTTTCACAATCTTCTGAAAAATGAACTGTTTTAGAACCCACTCCCCTTGATGTAGTTGGGTGCGACTAAGAAAGTCTGCTGTCTGGTTCTCTGCTCCCTGTATATGTGTAGTGCCGATAGGGATAGTAGGTTTTTCTCGGCTAGCGTGAATATTTCGGAGGATGTGTTCATTAGTGTTCGGGACCTTGTTCCCCCCTGATGATTTATGTAAGCCACCGTCACTCGATTGTCCGAAAATATGCGGACATGATGGCCCCTTAATATCGGTAGAAAGTGTGTTAGGGCGTAGCCTTCTGCCAACAGTTCCTTTTGGTTCAAGGAGACTTTTAGTTCCTGACCTCCCCATTCCCCCTGAGCCACCCTGTTGCTCATGTGTGCTCCCCATCCCTTGGGACTGGCCTCCGTGGTGATTATGTGTGTGATATTTATCACCCAGGGAATCCCTTTGGATAGGTTGTCTCTGTTCCCCCACCAAGCTAGGGATCGAATAGTTTTGGAGTCTAGTGTAACGTAACCTTCCAAGTGACCTCCTAATGCCGACTGGTTAGCTAAAACATCCCATTGGAGATCTCTCGTATGTAGCTGTGCCCACTGGACCGCTGGCAGGCAGGTGGAGAGGGACCCTAGTAGTGACATTGCTTTTCTTAGCGTCATGGAAGGGTTCTGTGTCGCTCTTGCTACTATCTGAGCGATCCTCTCTTTTTTGTGGTCTGGTAGGTAATACTCCTGGGTGTTTGAGTCCAGAGTCAGGCCTAGGAACTCCTGGACTTTACTGGGCTCCAGCCTTGATTTTTTCAGGTTCAGGAGCCAGCCGAGGTTTTGTAGAGTGGCCATCACTCTGTCCCTCTGTTCCCTGCATGTTTGCGCCGAGTTGCTCGCTATTAAAAAGTCATCCAGATATGGAACTATTAGAACATCTTGTTCTCTTAGGTGAGCCATCATCTCTGCCACCAATTTCGTGAAGGTTCGCGGGGCTATCGAAATCCCAAATTGCAAGGCCCTGTACTGAAACTCCCTTACTTTGTCTCCTATGGAGACCGCCAGTCTGAGGTATTCTCGGGAGTCTTTGTGGATGGGGACGTGATCGTACGCGTCGCTGAGATCTAATACTACCATGAAGCAATGTGGAAAGAGAATTTTGATAAGTAAAGAAAGTGTAGTCCGCTTACCCGTCTGCAATGCAGTCCCCAAGCCTGCCAACGCCCAGCACGGACTATGGTGAGCATCCACATCAATTAAGAACAAGAGGAAAAAAAAATTGATCCAGCTTGAGACGGAGGAGGCTGCAATTTTACAAAGCTTTATTGGACAACTTAAAAATATGTTGGTTCTTTAAAAATCTCTTATAGCAAACACCAAGCACACCAGTGAGGAGGATCAACGTGTTTCAACTAAAAAAAAAGACTTTTTTTAGTTGAAACGCGTTGATCCTCCGCACTGGTGTGCTTGGTGTTTGATATAAGAGATTTTTAAAGAACCAACATATTTTTAAGTTGTCCAATAAAGCTTTGTAAAATTGCAGAGAATTTTGATGGTCGACTTGATCGACTCCATTTTGAATTTCTCGTTTTTGACATAATCGTTTAGCCTCTTTAGATTTATAATTGTCCGGAAGGTACCGTCCGGTTTGGTTACTAGAAAGAGAGGCGAATAGAACCCTCTGCCTTTCTCCTGTGGGGGAACCTCCTGGAGGACTCTTTTGTTCAACAGGCTTAGGACCTCTTTTTCGAGAGCTTCCTGTTCTGACGCTGATGATCTTAGTGGGGTCACTATATATTTTTGAGGTGGGGGAGAGAGAAAGTCTATTCTTAACCCTGATCCTATCAGATTTAGTAACCACGGGTTGTTCGATATTTTCCTCCAGGCTGGGAGAAAAAAAGCTTAGCCTCCCTCTCACCCTGGGCAAACAATCACTTGGAGGGCTTTTTGTCCCGGGACGAGTCACCAAAGAAGAACCCCCTATCTCTCCTTCTGTCGTCCCATTTGTGTTCTCTCGGGGGTCTCCTTGGAAAAAACTTTTTGTTCCGAAAGGAACTTTTAAAACCTGTAGGACCTAAATTTGGGAATCCCTTCTTTTTATCCCCCGCCTTTTGGAGGATAACATCCAATGTCTCTCCGAATAGGAATTTCCCTTCACAAGGGATGGCACATAGTTTCATCTTAGTTTGTAGGTCCCCAGGCCAACATTTAAGCCACAGTGTTCTTCGGGCTGCGTTTGACAGGGCTGCCGCTTTAGATGACAGCCTTACTGAATCAGCCGATGAGTCGGCTAAGAAGGCCGCCGCCGCTCCCCTTATCACTGGAATGGATTCCAGGATCTTCTCCCTGGGTGTACCTTCCCTTAGCTGTTTCTTTAATCGGTCCACCCACACCATGAGGGCTCTGGAGGTACAAGTTGCCGCTATTGCTGGCCTAAGATTTCCTCCTGCTGATTCCCAAGTGCCCTTGAGGAAAGTATCAGCTTTTTTGTCTAATGGGTCCCTTAAAGTACCCATATCCTCGAAGGGGAGTGCAAATTTTTTGGAGGCTATGGCGACCGCCACGTCTAACTTCGGGGATTTGTCCCAAGACGTGGACGCCTACTCATCGAATGGGTATTTTCTTTTAAGAGAGGGAACCGTGGAGTTCTTCCTATTTGGTCTCTCGCATTCTTTTTTCATCAGGCCCTGTACCTTCTCGTTCAGTGGAAACACTCTGCGTCTCTTTTGGCCTAGTCCCCCGAACATTATGTCCTGGACTGATCTATCTGGCCAAGGGTCTGCTACCCCCATGGTAGACCTTACCGCCTTTACTAGCATGTCTACCTCGTCCAGGGGAAAGCAATGACACCCTTCTGTTTCCTCATCTGATGACGCGTCGATGCCTGAGGTATGTGATGTAACTTCCCCTGACGTCAAGGCCTCTGACTGGGAGGCTACTATTGTGTCCCTTTTCCTTCCCCTTCCTTTGTGTTTTAGGGATAAAAGGGCACTTTGAAACGCCGAACGGATTATCGCTCTTAGATCGGAGGGGTAATCCGGGGTTTCATCACAAAGAACTTCCTGTATGCAGGAATCGCAGAGCTTTTTATCCCAAGCTGGTGGTAGCGGTTTGCTACAGGTGGGGCATTCCCTGTTCTTTGTTTTTTCTTTCTTCTTTCCCTAAGGGAAAGAAGTCTATTATAATGGGGGACATTCACGTAGATCACTTACCCCGATGTGCGCGGATGCAGGTAACGGTTCGGGAGGTGGATTCGGATCCCTCACGGGCTGATCCACGAAAGGTGACTTGCTCCTCGCAGTCGACTTGCTCCGCTGCGTGGAGTGACTACTGGACCGGTTCTCGCGCCCGTCCTTTTCTTTTTGCCGGCGATGGTGGTGTTGCCTGTGTTGCTGCTGCTGCTTAGTCGCTGTCCTCCATGTTTACAGGACGCTTCCAGCAAGGAGCAGCTCCTGCGTTCTTCTTTTAAATCTCCCGCCATGACATCACCTTCCTTCTCCAGCCTGCACCGCTGAGCCCCGGGGAGCGCGCACTGCGCATGCGCCGACCGCAGGGACCCGGAAGTCGTTGTTTCATTTCCGGGGCAGCTCCATCTTGGTACACCTCTGTACCGCTGCGCTGCCCCCACGTGTGACGGCGACCCCCAGCCCCATTCTCCTTTCCGGAGCGGCGGCTCGGTGCTCCCCCGCACACTCACCCTGTACAGCCCCTCGGCTACAGCGGTGGCGGCTTCAGGCACCGACCCTGCCGCTGCAGGGGCCCCCCTGCTGCCAGAACCGCAAACGGGATGGCCCTGGTCCTTTCTTCAGGTAAGCTGCTGCCGCCGCTGCTGCAGGATCCACGGGTCACCCGTCAAGGACAGGAACCCAACTGGGTGCGGAGGAGAGGTGCCACCTTTTTATCTGTAGGTTCCTGTCCTTGATGGGCGGACCCCCTTTCCGTGGTGCTGTCATGGGTGAGAGAGAAAATAACATTACTACGGAGAATTAGAATTTTTTGCAAAATGATTCTATTACTCTTCAGTAGTCACAGAAAAAGCAGCTGGAAAATTCAGTGTGTAGGATATTAAACTATATTTTGTAATAATTGCATTGATAGGTACCCCAATAGTGTATTAGATGTTGGTTCTTTAAATATGGTTTCAGATATCCAGTTTTTTTTAATGCCTGTATGACATTTTTCTAATTTTTTTTTTAAGTGGAGCTTTGCCGGAAAATATTGTATAACCTGTAGGTAATATACGTAAAAAGAGAACATTTTTTTTTTTCTTAGTATTCTTGTATTGACCCGGAGTTACACCCTGCATTAAACCCCAGAGCTGCACTCACTATTCTGCTGGTGCAGTCACTGTGTACATACATTACATTACTGATCCTGAGTTACATCCTGTATTATACTCCAGAGCTGCACTCACTATTCTGCTGGTGCAGTCACTGTGTACATACATTAAATTACTGATCCTGCACTGATCCTGAGTTACATCCTGTCCTATACTCCAGAGCTGCACTCACTAGTCTGCTGGTGCAGTCACTGTGTACATACATTACATTTCTGATCCTGAGTTACATCCTGTATTATACTCCAGAGCTGCACTCACTATTCTGCTGGTGCAGTCACTGTGTACACACATTACATTACTGATCCTGAGTTACATCATGTATTATACCCCAGAGCTGCACTCACTATTCTGCTGGTGCAGTCACTGTGTACATACATTACATTACTGATCCTCAGTTACATCCTGTATTATACTCCAGAGCTGCACTCACTATTCTGCTGGTGCAGTCACTGTGTACATACATTACATTACTGATCCTGAGTTACATCCTGTATTATACTCCAGAGCTGCACTCACTATTCTGCTGGTACAGTCACTGTTTATATACATAACATTACTTGCCCTATAGTGAGAAGAATACGGATGGATGTGCCATATATGTCTCATACATGTGGTTGTTACTGCATCTATTGAACATTTATTGAACATCCTGCCAAAATGCCATGAATGTCCCTGATGGCAGCACCCCTATAAGTCAATGGAGCCGCTGGGACAGAATTAGTGGACATTTTCTGATAAAGATCATCCTCATTTTGCTAACCTTTATTTGTAGTGTCCCAGCTTGTACCTTGGGAATGACTAGAGATCATTATTCTGACTCTCCAGATATTATACCTCAATAATTGACAATACAGAGGGTGCAGGATGAGTGTAGCTTTTGATGTGCTTGAATTCTAGCTAGGCTAACACACATACCTTGTGACACTTGTAGTAATAAGCCAGCAACTGTGGCATTCGGTCAATCTCGCTAAACACCTTCACAAACATTTTTGCCTGGTCTGTGAGTATAAATAGTATAAATCAGAAATAGAAATGAGGAAAAGATTAATGATTCACGTCAGCTAGAAGAAAATTAAAAGGGGTATTCCCATCTCCAAAATCCTATCCCAATATCTGGTAGTTGTAATAATAATATTAATAATAATAATTTTAACAAATACCACCAATTAGAAATGTAGCATAGTTCTTCTGATTCGCTATGTCGCTTTCCCCATGTGCAGGCATTATAATAGCTTAGATATCCATGGTTACAACCACTAACAACTAACTGTCAGTATGTGAGTGGTTGTAACCATGGATACCTAAGCAGCTGCAGTGCCCTGCACATGGGGTTAGCGACGTAGCAAAGCAGAAGAACTATGCTACATTTTTAATTGGAGGTATTTGCTATTATTATTCCACCTACTACATATTGGGATAGGATCTTAAAGGGGTATATCCATCTCCAAGTACATAAAAATATGATGAAAGCCTCTAGTACTGGTGATATTCCCCATCCCAACCCCGCAGTCAAATTATTTCTTAATGATACACGAAGAATCAAGATGGCGTTATACCAGGAAAGTTACTAGCATCACCATGTGTAAGGTTTATAATTTGGCCATAGATGTGAGATAGTCGAATAAAAGTCGAGCCAGCGCTATCTATTATTTATCCCCCCGTCTAAATGCCCATTCAGAGATGGAGGGAGAGAAGTACAAGAGATCAAATAATCACAGCTTCAAGTCACCTGAGGGCCTACAAAATAAAGTAAAAGGAACTTAGACAGTTTTTAAAAACATAAATATTTAAAAAAAAAAGTTTTAACCATCTTCTAACAAAAAAAAAAAACGCATTCAACTTTGCTCCGTCTAGAGAAATCTAAACCATCAAGATGTAAGACTAATTTAACCTGTACAGTACATGCCAAAAAATAAATTATAATATTATATATATATATATATATATATATATATATATATATATATATATATATATATATAATACGCCAGGGTTGCTGTTTTTTGGTCACAAGACGTCCTTTATAAAAAAAAGAAAAAAAAAAGGGATGAAAAGCATGTTTATCATGTTTATTTACTCACAAAACAATACCAGTAAAATGACAGCTCGTCTTGCCACAAAACAACCCTTAGACAGAAAGGTGAAGTTACGGGTCTCAAGATGGATAGTGATACACCACATTTTTTTTATTTTAATAAAGTCCTGAATATTTTTTTTTAACAAATTAAATTTTGAAAAAAACCCCAAACATTAAGTTTGCTAACACTGTAGGTAAAAACCTGGAGAATCATCCCACAAGGTCGTTTTTACCTCATAATGCACGTTATAATCCCAAAACCGCGACAATAGTGGCAGAATTACATTGTTTGTTAACAGCTTCAGTGCAGTTGAATTTTTTTTTGCACATTTTTCAGTAAATTATATAAAATTAATAGTGTCATTCAAAGCCACGACTGCAATAATTAAACCCTCGGACAGCTATGAGTTATGGTTCTCGGAAGAAAAGAATGGTAGTCCAAAAACGAAAATTGGCCAGGGCCAACTAGAATTTTCGTTGTACTTGCAAACATGTGTTTTTAAGGCCAACAGCGCCACCTGCTGTTGAAACCAGTTATTACTCCAACTGAAGGTATATACACATTTGTACAAATCAGGGGTGCACGATCTGTAGCCACTTAGTCCATTCCGTGCCCCTAACCTTGCTCGTATGCAAGTAATAGTTCAAATGTACTTTCCATGTACAATAAAAGGGTTTACCAATCAATAGATTAGTATATGGAGGTCTCTCTGACTCTGAAGTAGACTTTTTGGAGTGCAGAATTGTGAAATGCAATGCTGTTACGGTATTATCTGAACATGCAGAGTATGCACATTGTGTTCCCTATGGGGTCTAGAGTACAAACTGTGTATCTTGTGTGCCGATTCGAAGATTTTCAGGCCATATTGGAGATTACAATAGGCAGTTGCTATGACGCACCCACTCTTCTCACCTGTAGACTGGCTGTTAAAAGCTGCGACTATCTGGGGGCTGCACATAGCTTCCAATCGATTCTTCAGAGCCTCCAGGTATACGCATTTTTCAGAGTAATCTGGAGTATCCACGAGCATAGCAAGGCTCACCTGCATACTGGTCAGCTTCTCGGAGATCACAGTTATGTTCTGTAACAGAGAAGGACATGGTCTTATTGCTCACCTATAGGAATAACCCAATGAACCAAAGGGCCTTTAAAATACTCACCATTTTAAAAATGGCTATTTCCTGTGCGTCATTCGCTGCACGCAGCACCGCCTTACCTCCAGGCAGTAAAGTCAAATCCACGGAGACAGTATATTCTGTGACCAAAACTCGCAAGCCATTTACACGACTGGCTGCTAGGGTCAGGATGTCTCAATAGAGAAGACGCCACTAACTGAAGGATCGGCCATGGGTCATACAGAAGTCGGCAGAAATGGAAGATTTCAAGAATGTAATTGTATTTAGTTTTTAAAGGGCATCACCCGATGCCAAAAAAGAAATCCCTTTCTCGTTGAGTACATTGGGGGGTGGGGTGGGGGCAGAGGACCGTGGCAACGTCACTTGATAGAAAAAAACACATGAATTTCAGTAAGAAGGTTGTGATGAGGCTGAAAAGACCATGTTGGGTCGTCGACCAATTTGAATAAAGTCAGAGTACCATGCCCAGCAAAGTCCGTTAAGAGCTATCATCATCACGGAAACACCCTCAGTCTTGACCTTCTTGAGAATGTAAGGAAGAAAAGAAATAGGAGGGAAGAGAGCGGAAAAGAACTCTGTATATGGAATGACCAGAGCATCTATGGCTATGGTCTTTAGGTCTCGGCACCTGGCAAGAAAATTGGGACCTTCCGAGTCCGATTGGAGGCAAACAGGTCCATGACAAGGGTGCCCAAGTGACAGCAGAGCAGACTAAAGACCTCTAGGAGGAAAGCCAAATCTCTTGGTTGTTTCTTGGCCAAGAAAGTCTGCAGCCCACTTTTCCACAACAGGAACATAGACCGAGAATAACTGAATCATAAAGTTCCGTCCAATGAAGAATCCTGACAGTTTCCACCTTGACCCATTGCCCCTTGATGGTTTCAGGTAGGCCACTGCAGTCGAGTTGTCTGTCTGCACTCAAAGCGGGCAGCCCTGGGAACAGAATGCCATTAGGAAAGAGCCAGAAGCAGGTCTTTCAGTTCCAGAAGGTTGATCTGGATGCAGGATTCCTCCAGTGAACACAGACACTTAGTGGAGTGATGGTTGAACATCACTCCAGAATGCGAGAGACCGACATTGCTCACCACAACCTGCCATCTAAGGGGAAGGACCTGCCAGAAGCAGATCCAGACATGTCAACCACAAAAGAAGGTCTCTGTGGAAGCAACACGATGATCCTTGGAGTCTACTGACTTGTTCCAAAGAGACAAAATGGACTGTTGTAGGAGGTGGAATTGGGGTACAGCACCGCCTTGAAAAAACAGACCATCCTGCAATGAACCCTAATGCCAAAACAGATGGAGCACGAGGACTTCATTTGCATACGATATACTCGGACTCGACAAAAAGAGCTTGTCCAATGGTGATAGGAAAACCAAAAGAGTCGGTCTTCTGTTTAAAGGGAGCACAGAATGGGCATATTTAGACTCCAAGTCTGTGAACCAAGATCTGAGCAAAGTTGTACGGACATAAAAGAAGCCTTGCAAAAACTCTGAGGCATGCAGTACAAGAGTGGTCAAGAAAATCCTTCTAAAGGGCACTAGCAACTCTAATGAATCTGCTTAGCCCAGGTTGTATAATCCATGCTGACTCAGTACACCATAAAATCAGGATGTATAGCAGAGCAAGCTGCTGAAAAGGAGGCTATAGAGACGGAGTCAACCTCCTTATCCAGCGATTTACTGGGGAATATTGCATCAGAAAAGAGCAATGTGGTGGCTCTAAAGACACAAGCTAATGGGAAGTGCATGAATAGAGATATGGAGAACTTAGTAACCAATTCTTCGCAATGGGAAAGATGGCCTCAAACCACCTAAAGGAAGGCATGCACCTATCTGGGAGTTTTCACTTTTTTGAAAAAATGTCAAAGTTTTCATGAATGAGTGAGGCGATTTGTTGCCGGCGGCGTTGACAAAAAGAAGCCACTTCCGGGGATCAGGAAAAAAGGAGATTGACATCACTCCAGGAGTTTCTTTATTCCTGGAGTGCCGTCAATCTCCTTTTTTCCTGATTCTGCTATGCTAACTAGCTTGGACGTGCACCCTCCATATGTGAATTGGCTCGTCTAATTTGGATTCATCTCGTGGCAGCTCCAAGTCCTCCCTCCATACACTTCCGGAGATGTGGTGGAAAACTCGTCCTTAATCTGAAGGGTGTTTGTCACTGTCTAAATAATTTCCTGCAAGGCTGATGCCAGCTTGGTATTATAGAATCATAGAGAATTCAGAGACTGAGTCAGAGGTGTTGTCTGGGAATTCGGATGATGCAGGGGAAGAAGGGGTCTAATTCACAGAGGCTCGGTCCCAGAAGTGTTCTGAAGAAGTCTATGAGGAACTCTGGGATGAAATAACAGGTCTCTAGTGAGAGCATCTGTGTAGGGAGGGAAAAGAGACTTTGTAAAGCTCTATGTCAGTGAATCTCACAGGATCACTATGGGAAAGAAAGCATTGATAGGCAAGCTGAAGTGGCAAGCATTCAAAAAATTGACCATAGATAAGGAGAGTTGTTGGGTTACCTATGACCTGGTTCAAAAACTGGACCTATATTGGGGGGAACTTAGTTCCTGAGGTGGATCCAAAGGGTCCTCAGTGGGTGGCGGTTTAAGGCACAGAAGGAGCCTAGCTGGTCACGGCACAATCAAAATAGGTGCCCAAAGTGCTGGAGGTGCCTTGGAAATGGGTGGGGTGGTCTTCCTAGGAGGAGGACACGGCACCTGGAAAAAAAATTAAAACAGGCCCAGAAGGTCACTAAAAGGGGTTGGGAAAAATTATTGCTTCTCTCTAAAAATTGCCTCCAGGCTTGCTCAAGTCATCAGAGCTTAGACATAATACAGTACACAGCCTAGATAGGTGGAATTAGGGGGTAAAATAACATTTCTTTATAAAACTACCTGAGTTTTAAAGGTCTCCTCGATGTCAGCACTGAGTGTACTCCATTTGTCGGCTTCTTGAAGGGATTCTGCAGCTAACTGCATTCGTGACTTGACTTTGTCCATCTCCACTAGGACCTACAGGTAGAAACAGCAGTAAGAAGAAGGGGCTAAATAATTTCCAAATGACACTGTATAAAAGGAGATCTCTCACCTGCATAGACTGTGCGGTGTCCTGCTCGAACTTCTTAATATCTTCCTTTACAAGAATCATCTGCTCCTTTAAGAAAGCTGCTTCCTGTCGGAGAGCCTCCACATCCCGTAAGACTCGTGGCATGTTCTGCAGGGCCTGATGGCTGCTCTCTGTGGAGAACATGATTGTTACTGGCAGTGATATCATGGGGTGTAAGGTATCGATGTGCCAGAGACTCAGCTACTCGGCTTGCTAAAATCATACTTTATAGAATTACACTGTACATGGCTGTAGAAGAAAAAATAAATAAATCGCAGCACGGAACATGTTTACACTAGGCAGATATGCTGCGTTTTTTTCACTAAATTTATAGATGGAAAATCATGCAGTATAGAAGAAAATGGGATGAGATTTTACCAAAGTCAGCAGTGGAAACAGACTTACACTGTGGAGTTTAAATCCAAATTGATTTCTTAGTTTGTATCACGTTCAAAACCATTAAAACTCTTTGACAAATCTTCAAGTGATTAATGTAGTTTTTGTTGCGTTCTTTTTTATTGCAGTTCCTGGCAGAATGAAGACATCTCGGATGATCGTAGCGGCCATCGTTACAAGTCACTGGTGTCCACTGTGTTATGAATCAGGCATCACGGCAAAGATGTGAGCACAACCTTAGAGAAAAATGTCACAGCTTTTCTCCTCCTTCTACTAGGAGGCTGTGTTCACACAACGCAGATTTGACATTGATTTACACATGAATTCCTAACCAAAATCTGCATCACATCTTAAAACAATTCATAAGCTATGTAAAGGAATAGAGTTCTCACAATCCCAACCACATGTAAGAACATGTGTTTTTTCGGACATAACTATCATGCTACATACAGGTGCTTCTCACAAAATCTATTGATATAATTGTCTTGTAATGTTTTCATTTCCTGTTCTGTCCAGATGTCACCGCATCCTAGAATTACAAACGGAGGAAGTTCACCGACCGCCATATTGGGACACCCAAGTGATGGGTGTCTCATTATGGAAACTGTAGCTCGTACCAACCTATTGCACGGTACCACCAGCGGAACACTGTCACACCACACACACTCTATACGCCGTACGCACCACACACACAGCTTCTTGCGCGGTACCACCAGCGGAACACGGTGGTACTGCGCCTGCACGGATTGCACCACACACACACTCACACAGCTTCTTGCATGGTACCACCAGCGGAACACCATCGTACTGCGCCTGCGCAGTGAATCATTCAGCTGATCCCGGCGGCAGATGCGCGAGGTGTCTACAGGCAGAGGAAGCCGGTCACATTAAAGGGGTTTTCCCACGAACGAAAATTCATTTTAAAAATTGTCTGTGTCTGACCGTCAGTGAAATATTTTACCTCACAAAATGAAGCCTCTGTGATCCCCTGCTGTAATGTCAGTATTGTCTTTTGCTTCCTCCCCTGCCCAGGAGATGTGGTATGCTCCGTACACGGTCAGACAGAGGGGTGAGAGGGACAGAGCACAGGGGGGAGACAGCTCAAACGGGACAACCCGTGAGGGGAGAACACAGCACAGGAAGGAGAGAGACAGCAGACAAGGGGGATAGCACATGGGGTAGACAGGTCAAAGAAGAAAGCATACACGGGAAAAGTCAGCACATGGGGAAAGAGAGAGCAGAGAGGTGGGTCAGCACATGGGGGGGGGGAGATTCTCAACGCTGCAAAGCCTTCCCCCATCGCGACAGTATCGCCCTCGCATCAGGCCTCCATCTAGTTAGAGTGTAATCAAAAAGTTAATTTCAGTTCTTCAATACAAAAAGTGAATCTCCTATATTCTATAGAGTCATTACACACAGAGTGATCTATGTCACGTGTTTATTTCTGTTGATGATTATGGCTTACAGCCAATGAAAACCCAAAAGTCATTATCTCAGTAAATTAGAATACTTTATAACACCAGCTTGAAAAATTATTTTAAAATCTGAAATGTTGGCCTACTGAAATGTATGTTCAGTAAATGCACTCAATACTTGGTTGGGGCTCCTATTACTGCATCAATGCGGCGTGGCATGGAGGCAATCAGACTGTGGCACTGCTGAGGGGTTATGGAAGCCCAGGTTGCTTTGATATCAGCCTTCAGCTCGTCTGCATTGTGGGGTCTGGTGTCTCTCATCTTCCTCTTGACAATACTCCATAGATTCTCTCTGGGGTTAAGGTCAGGCGAGTTTGCTGCCATTCAAGCACAGTAATACTGTTGTTTGTAAACCAGGTATTGGTACTTTTGGCACTGTGGACAGGGGCCAAGTCCTGCTGGAGAATGATATTTCCATCTCCAAAAAGCTTGTCGGCAGAGGGAAGCATGAAGTGCCTTAAAATTTCCTGTTAGATGGCTGTGCTGACTTTGGTCTTGATAAAACACAAAGAAATGGTTAATCTTAGTTCTCTAAAGTCTAGAAAAATATCAGAAAAACAAGTTGTAACCCATGACACCATTTTAATTGTTATCATCTGTCTATGTGGTTGAATACTTTTGCCAGTGGTCAGCTCCAAATTCCCCTCTTCTATATTTGAATGATGTCTAAATATGTCGAGGCCAAATATCTTCTTGGCCAAATGCACTAACAGGATATGGTTCCACGAATTGTTAAATTGACCTAAAGGAAATGCCAACCCCCCCCCCCCCACGTTCCTGCCACATCTAATTAAAGTTATCTCATATCCTAGGATATAGTTGACATATCGTTATATAACTTATCTTCTCTGCCAATTATTGTGTAAACTCTTCTTCATTTTGCCAATTGTTACACAATGTTACGGAATTGTCCATATTTGTTCATTTCCTCTTCTGATGGGCTATAAAGGATCTAACCTGACCCCCCTAATAAAGCAGATTTACTTGATAGACAAGCTACCTGTGTCTCTTGTTTTATTTCTCCCAATCCTAGGTACCTAGGCAAAAGCTCCTCCTGAGCTCTACCTGTGGAGACATAGAAATCCCTTCTCCCACAGTGAACCTACACCAGCAGATGACATGGCTCCCCAAACCATCACCGATTGTGGAGACTTAACACTAGACCTCCAGCAGCTTGGATTGTGGCCTCTCCACTCTTCCTCCAGACTCTGGGACCTTGATTTTAAAAGGAAATGCAAAATTTGCTTTCCTTATGGAGTGTCAATGACTGCCTTCTTGACATCTGTCAAGTCAGCAGTCTTCCTCATGATTGTGGAGCTACTGAAACAGACTAAGGGACCTTTTTAAACGCTTAGGAAGCCTTTGCAGGTGTTTTTTGTTAATTATTCTAATTTACTGAGATAATGACTTTTGGGTTTTCATTGGCTGTAAGCCATAATCATCAACATTACCAGAAATAAACACGTGAGATAGATCACTCTGTGTGTAATGACTATCTAATATGTTTCACTTTTTGTATTGAAGAACTGAAATAAATTAACTTTTTGATGATATTCTAATTTTGTGAGAAGAACCTGTACTTTTATTGATTTTACAAAGAAAAGCAGGAGGTTAAAGGCGTCTCATCTACTTACCACCATGGAACAATTAAACTAAGACAAAAATTATCATCTTGATCAGGACAACAGCGCAAAGTGTAATGCGAGTTATCATATAACAGCTGGAGAACTACAAGTTGTACATCACTAAGGTGGCACATTTTTCCAGATCCACCTCCAAAAACATGCACCATCAGTTTTGCCAAGCATGCATGCACTCTGTATGATGCGACTGAAATGTACGGCTGTCAAGATATTGTTGGTACCAGCTTGCCTCCAGGGAGAAAAAAAGGATTGTATTTGCAATGTAAAACCTACTGTTTAAATCGGGTTTTCAAGTCATTTTAATTTAAATGATAGACAATTATGAAAACTTGAAATAAAAAAATATATCTGTCTACACGCCTCAATATTCAAATTAAACTTCCAAGAAGGAAATGTGTAATTACGGAATGATACTGTCATCCTTGGAAGTCATTCAATGTGACAATGTGGCCCACGAACTAAAAAACGTTCATTAGATAATTGACCTGTCCCTCTGAAATCGGTTTGTTTGGCTGACTTCACTCTAATATGTTTAGGAACATTTAGCCTGACAAGCTGCTGTCTTACATACCTTCAACTGAGTTGTTGACCTCCTGTATGAAGAGCTGCAGTTTCATAACCAGTGTTGCCGCGTGTGCATCCACCTTCCCTGGAGCATCTTTCTGTACGGACTTAAAAGCAGCATTCACCCAATCCTTCACCTCAAAGTCATCGGCGAGGAACCTTGAGAAATCCATCCTGCAGGAAAGGCCAGCTGAGAAAAATAGGAATGGCATTTATATAGTAAAATGCACAAGTGACTTGGTAAAAATGGCAAGGAGTGTTCTAAAATGACAAAAATGAGGTAAAGGCACCTTCACTAACCCCCTTTTGCTCCAAAGCAGGAGGTATAGGTGGTCAACTCCAGAACAGGGAATGATGATGTCCCAATCCTCAGCCACCTGACTGTTGAGGCCTTTGATTGCCTTCAGCAGTCAGTTGACTAAAAAAAAAGAACATCGCTGGAGTCAAGGGTGTTAGAGCCTGCCTTATTGAACAAAATATTCAGTAAGTTGACAACCCTTTTACATTTAAAATATAAAGTTCATACCTGTGCAGATAGCAGTGATCAAGGAGAGGTGGAAGTTATTGGAAATGTTGGCAGACATTCCATTGATAGCATTATATTTATCTACTTCCTAGCTTGAAATAGTAGTTAAACGGGCACTTGTAAATACAATCAATTTTGCTATTTACTGCTTATTAATAGTCTCAGCCATTCTTGAGATATTAACACTTTTGTATACATCTTGTTGCCTTGGAGACCGACCACCACTGCTAGACAACAGAACATGCGCTGTGCTCACAAGCTCTTACCTATTGAGCTTGTGACCAGTGCTTTGATGCTGGTTAGGATCTCGAATAGTGATGAGTGAACATGCTCGGTTAACCCTTTCATGACCCAGCCTATTTTGACCTTAATGACCTGGCCATTTTTTGCAATTCTGACCAGTGTCCCTTTATGAGACAATAACTCAGGAACGCTTCAACGGATCCTAGCGATTCTGAGACTGTTTTTTCGTGACATATTGGGCTTCATGTTAGAGGTAAATTTAGGTCGATCATTTTTGCGTTTATTTGTGAAAAAAATCAGACATTTGGTAAAAATGTAGAAAATTTTCGCAATTTTCAAATTTTTAATTTTTATTCTGTTAAACCAGAGAGTTACGTGACACAAAGTGGTAACTAAATAACATTTCCCACATGTCTACTTTACATCAGCACAATTTTGGAAACAATTTTTTTTTTGTTAGGAAGTTATAAGGGTTAAAAGTTGACCAGCGATTTCTCATTTTTACCACCAAATTTACAAAACTATTTTTTTTTTTAGGGACCACCTCACATTAGAAGTCACTTTGAGGGGTCTATATGGCATAAAATACCCAAAAGTGACACCATTCTAAAAACTGCACCCATCAAGCTACTCAAAACTACATTCAAGAAGATTATTAACCCTTGAGGTGTTTTGCAGGAACTAAAGCAACGTGGAAAGAAAAAATGGACATTTTAATTTTTACAACAAAAATTTTCTTTTAGCATCAATTTTTTCATTTTCACATGGGCAACAGGATAAAATTTGTTGGGCAATATCTCCTGAGTACACCAATACCTCATATGTGGCCATAAACCACTGTTTGGGTGCATGGCAAGGCTCAGAAGGGAAGGCGCGCCATTTGACTTTTTGAATGGAAAATATGCTGGAATATTTAGCGGTTGCCATGTCACGTTTGGAGAGCCCCTGTGTGCCTAAACTTTGGAGCTTCCCCACAAGTGACCCCATTTTGGAAACTAGACCCCCCAAGGAACTTATCTACATGCATAGTGATCACTTTGAACCCCCCAGGTGCTTCACAAATTGATCGGTAAAAAAAAAAAAAAAAAGTACTTTTTTTTCACAAAAATTTTCTTTTAGCCTCAGTTTTTTCATTTTCACATGGGCAACAGGAAAAAATGGATCCTAAAATTTGTTGGGCAATTTCTCCTGAGTGCACAGATACCTCATATGTGGTCATAAACCACTGTTTGGGCGCACGGCAGGGTCCGGAAGGGAAGGTGCGCTATTTGACTTTTTGAATGGAAAATTAGCTCCAATCGTTATCGGACACCATGTCACGTTTGGAGAGCCCCTGTGTGTCTAAACAGTGAAAACTCCCGACAAGTGACACCATTTTGGAAACTAGACCCCTTATGGAACTTATCTAGATGTGTGGTGAGCACTTTAAACCCCCAAGTGCTTCACAAAAGTTTATAACGCAGTGCCGTGAAAATAAAAGATATTTTTTTTCCTCAAATATTTTTTAGTGCGCAATTTTTTATTTTCACAAGGGTACCAGGAGAAACTGGACCCCAAAAGTTGTTGTCCAGTTTGTCCTGAGTACGCTGGTACCCCATATGTGGGGGGGACCACTGTTTGGGTACACGTCGGGGCTCGGAAGAGAAGTAGTGACATTTTGAAATGCTGACTTTGATGGAATGGTCTGCGGGCATCATGTTACATTTGCAGAGCCCCTGATGTACCTAAACTGTGGAAACTCCCCACAAATAACCCCATTTTGGAAACTAGACCCCCTAAGGAACTTATCTAGATGTATGGCGAGGACCTTGAACCCCCAAGTGCTTCACAGAAGTTTATAACACAGAGCCGTGAAAATAAAAAATCTTTTTTTTCCTCAAGAAAAAAAGATTTTTAGCTCACAATTTTTTTTTCACAAGGGTAACAGGATAAATTGGACCCCAAAAGTTGTTGTCCAGCTTGTCCGGAGTACGCTGGTACCCCATATGTGGGGGGGGAACCATTGTTTGGGTGCACGTAAGGGCTGAGAATGGAAGTAGTGACGTTTTGAAATGCAGACTTTGATGGAAAGGTCTGCGGTCGTCGTTACGTTTGCAGAGCTCCTGATGTGCCTAAACAGTAGAAACCCCCGACAAGTGACCCCATTTTGGAAACTAGACCTTCCAAGGAACTTATCTAGATGTCTGGTGAGCACTTTGAAAGTGCTTCACAGACGTTTATAACGCAGAGACGTGAAAATAAAAAAAATCATTTTTTTTCAAAAAAAATCATTTTTTAGCCCCCAATTTTTTCATTTTCCCAAGGGTAACAGGAGAAATTAGACCACCAAAGTTGTTGTGCAATTTTTCCTGAGTACGCTGATACCCCATATGTTGGGGTGAACCACTGTTTGGGCACACGTCGGGGCTTGGAAAGGAGGGAGCACCGTTTGACTTTTTGAACACAAAATTGGCTGGTATCAATGGTTGCACCATGTCGTGTTTGGAGACCCCCTGATGTGCCTAAACAGTGGAAACCCCTCAATTCTAACTCCAACCCTAACCCCAACACACCCCTAACCCTAATCCCAACCCTAACCATAACCCTAACCAACAAACCCCTAACCCTAATTCCAACCCTAACCCTAATTCCAACCCTAACCCTAATTCCAACCCTAACCCTAATGGAAAAATAAAAATAATTTATTTTATCAGTTGATACTGCCTATGGGGGTGATAAACGGGGGTTTATTTACTTTTCATTCTATTTTGATCACGGTGAGAGTTTATCACAGTGATCAAAATGAATGAAGGGAAATTGCAGCCAGCGGGCGCACTGCGCCCGCCATTTTCCAAGATGGCGGCGCCCATGAAGCAGGACCGTGGGACACCGGGAGGCGCAGAGGGACATCGGAGGTACTGGGGGGGGGGTGAGGGGGGGGGGCCGGAAGGTGGGGGGATCCCAGAGAAGAGGGAAGGGAGCTGATGATGGCGGCGGCGGCGGCACATTGTATCGGGGGCCGATCGGCCCCGTGAGTCGATGGAGGGGGGGGGGGGGGTCAGATCACGGTCTCCAGCCATGTCCGATGCTACTGCAGTATCGGCCATGGCTGGATTGTAATATTTCATCAATTTTCATTGATGAAATATTACTATCGCTGATTGGCTGTTTCACTTTTAACAGCCAATCACAGCGATCGTAGCCTGTGGTGAAGAACAAAGCCCCCTGTATCTGCGGGTTGGGTGACCTTTCAGTAACCTAGGTCACCCGACCCGCAGGGGGGCTTTAAAGTCATGACGCCACATAGGCGTCATTGGTCGTTTTGGCACGACTTTTCATGACGCCTATGTGGTGTCAAAGGTCGTGAAGGGGTTAACATATTATCTGAGTATCTTGGGCGTACTTGAACAATATATTCGAGTTCCTACAGCTGCAAGTTTTAAAGCTTTTAGAGAGCCGCAGCACATACGAAGATTGCCTGTTTGTTAGGCAAACCATGCATGTGTTGCAGCTGCCGAAAAGCTGCTAGACATGAAGGCGCAGAGAATCAAGCATATTATTCGAGCATGCCAATGCCACTCAGATAACACCTTACCCAAACACGTTCGCTCATCACTAATCCCTAGAAAATAATGTTACGGCCTAATGTCACCCAGCTGCAGCACACTGATCACAAGCTAAAGCAGTGGTCGGTCTCCTATACAACGAGCAGTACACAAAAGAAAAACAATAATATCTCAAGAACGGCTGCAAAACAAAATAAACAGTAAATTGCGCAAGTGCTTGTTTTTGCAACTCCTATCTGACAATACCCATCCAGGAAGATGGAAATAACCCTTACACAAAGGGCAATGGCTTGCATTAAAATGCTGCCCTATTCTCCACTGATGGGATCCGCTCTCATTACTGACACAAGCTATTTGATGCCCACAAGAACTAACAATATGGAGGATTAAAGGGAATCTGTCACATCATTTTTGCGGTCTATGTAAATGATTTCGGTCCGGTCCGGTGGGCGGAGTTTTGAGCCCTTTCCTCCACCCCTCTTTGGCCACTGTCCGCAATATTTCTGTGAATTTCAGTAGCTGTCCTCCATATTACGCGCGTGCGCACTGCAATCTTTACTCGCGCTCACGCAGTATGCTTTGCCCAACTGCGGGCAAAACCGAAAAGCATTATTGCCCATGTGCCGGTGAACTATGTCCTGGAACACAGCGAAATACTTCCATGACATAGTTCACCGGCACATGGGCACTATCGCTTTTCAGCTTTGCCCGCAGTTGGGCAAAGCATACTGTGCGAGCGCGAGTCAAGATTGCAATGCGCATGCACGTAATATGGACAACAGCTACAGAAATTCCCAGAAATATTGCGGACAGAGGCCAAAGAGGGGTGGAGGAAAGGGCTCAAAACTCCGCCCACCGGACCGGACCGAAATCATTTACATAGACCGCAAAAATGAGGTGACAGATTCCCTTTAAAATGTCGCTCCAGTGTTACTCTACAGTCCGATCTTCAGATTGAGCGCGGAGAGACAAAACAGCATGCGACACGCTGATCTGACAGCAATTCATTCATAGGGACTATTCTGATAAATATCACCTGTGCACATAGGAAAGGCTGGAGCGCTCATTCTCGGGGCTCCAGAGCAGCGATCTCAGGATAGCTGGGGGTCCCAGCGGCTCAGACCCCCAGCGATCAGCAGGTTATACCATATCCTGTGCATATAGGGGACAACATATGAGGGAATAACTCTATAATCAGAACAGGAGCCATGCACGCGATCCCTTTGGGCAGCTACACTGGAACTGTGCAAGTCTGACCCTGTATAAGGGGGACAACGTATGCTGGACACTCAATGTCAGCGGCCAAACTGCAGAAAAGCTTAAAAGGAACACCCACAATGCAATATATTGCACACCATGATCGTTTCAGCCTACTCTGTTATTCCTGGGACTTGTGGTTCTCCAGGAAGTGACAACACATAAAGACGTAATTTTATATAAAACAAATAGCCCCACAGCGCCACCTGTGGATACTTACGAGCAGAGCAAGATGCCTAATCCAGACTGCCACTTTGCTCAATCCTTCGGTTTCCGTGCACACTGCCAGCGCTGCACTTCCGGGTTGGCCACGAAGGGAACCATGGTGACACGACGCGTGACGTCACTTCCGTGTCCATTTAGTTTATGCGTCCCTCGGAACTTGAACCGCTGACATTTGTTCCGCTCTTCTCACTGCTATTTTTGCTTCAGTTCTCTCTTTTTACTCCAAAATGTCTTTCACCTCGTGGCCTGCGGGTGTGAACAGAGGAAAGCGCCTGTGTTCAGTCCGGAGACATGAGCCCTGTGTTGTCTTCACTGTGGGGTGCAGAGGAGGACATCTAGATACACACACTTTACTTTCCATTACTGTTTTTTATGTAATCATTTTTGGGATAAACATCCAGGGAGTGTAAAGTGTTTATAAGAGTGACATGTTTTGGTAACTATTTGCCAATTAATAGATTTGTTACGGAACAAGTGGTGCGGCCATTGCTCCAAAATTTTTCAGGAGACATTTTTTGCCATGACAACCCATGCCCTCTGCGTGACCCGGCCACTGATGAGCAGTAACGTTACTGATGTCACCGCTCTTCAGAGCCGCCAGGTCTCAGCAGCGCAGCGAGATCCGGCAGTGGCTGTTCACCAACACCACAGAGCTTTAAAACAAGAACAAGGATCCATAATCTTTGCACAGAGGATTTAGTGGACTTCACTGGATTCGTTTGTACTACGGAAGACCTGAGAGGGAATTTTTTTTTAACTAAGTAGTGAATCAGAGAAAGTGTGGGGGAGGGTTTATTTGAATAAATTATTTTATTGTGTGTTTTACTACTGGGTTAGTAATGGGGGTGTCTGATAAACACGGCTTCATTACTAATCAAGAGAAATGTGCTGTCTTCCAGGTGCAAAAATTAAAGATGTGTCTGACAGGATATCAGGACTCTTCAGACCTACAGATGACTACCCATTCCTGCTACTACATGTGGGGACAAATGACACCGCAAGAAACGACCTGGAAACCATCTGCAGAGACTTTGAAGACTTAGGCAAGAAAGTGAAAGAACTGGGAGCGCAGGTGGTCTTCTCTTCCATCCTCCCAGTGGATGGCCATGGAACAAGGAGGTGGAATAAGATTCTGCAGGTGAACAACTGGCTACGTCGATGGTGCCGTCAGCAACGATTTGGATTTCTGGATCACGGAGTGAACTACTTATACGATGGACTACTTGCTAGAGATGGGGTGCACCTTACGAAGACTGGAAAGCATGTATTTGGAAGTCATCTTGCTACACTTGTAAGGAGAGCTTTAAACTAGAACAACATGGGAAGGGAAGCAAAAGACCAGAAAAAGCCATACACCTGACAAATGCTATTGAGAACTCTGCTATTAGAAGTGGAAAGGAAGAACAAAGACGAAAGAATCTAATTAATAAAAATATTGGAGAAAGAGAAACCAATCACAAACTAAAATGTTTCTATACTAATGCACAAAGCATGGGCAACAAACAAGGAGAATTGGAACTACTAACGCAGGAAAGGAAATATGATGTCATTGGAATCACTGAAACTTGGTGGGACAATACACATGATTGGAATACAAGACTAGAAGGATACAACTTATTTGCAAGAAACAGACTTGATAAACGAGGAAGAGGTGTCGCATTGTATGTTAGAAACGCGTATATCTGCACAGAGATTGAAGCTTCAGAGACTGGGAGTTCTGTGGAAACTGTTTGGGTAAGAATACAAGGACAGAACAATGGAAAGGACACCATTGTAGGCATTTACTACAGGCCGCCTGTGCAAGCTGAAGATATGGATGAACTCTTTATGCATCAAATGGCCAAGTTCTCCAAAAAATATGACATAGTTGTCATGGGAGATTTCAACTATCCAGACATTTGTTGGGAATCTCTCTCAGGCAAAACTAACAGGTCAAGGAAATTCTTATCCTCTCTTGCTGACAACTTTATCTTCCAAAAGGTAGGGGAGAAAACAAGGGGAACTGCTACCTTGGATCTAATCCTTATAAACAGGGAGGAAATGGTTGAGGAGGTAAAAGTGGCTGGAACCCTAGGAGGTAGCGACCATGCTATTTTAGAATTTTGGATAACTAGAGGTGGAAGACCTGTGAAGACTCAGACGTCAAGGTTAGATTTCAGAAAGGCAGATTTTAAGGGATTCAGAAAGATAATTGGAGGGATCCAATGGCTGGATATCCTTAAAGACAAAAATGTCCAGGAAGGATGGGAAATCTTGAAAAATGAAATTCTCAAAGCACAGTTGTTAACAATTCCGAAAAGAGGGAAGAATAGGAAGCATTTAAGGAAACCAGGATGGGTGAACACAGAACTTAAGCACATGCTAAAAAGGAAGAAAAAAATGTTTATAAAATGGAAAGAGGGAGGCATATCTAAAGAAGAATATAATGCTGTCTGCAGAACCTGCAGGGCACAAATCAGATTAATAAAGCTGACAATGAATTGAGGCTTGCAAGAGATGTCAAAAGCAATAATAAAGGATTTTGGGGATATGTCAAAAGTAAAAGAAAAATCAAAGATGCTATAGGATTTTTACAGGATGAAAATGATGAAATGGTAAGACAGGATGTTGAGAAGGCTGAACTTTTAAATTCCTATTTTGCATCTGTTTTCTCTCAGAAAGGAAATGTAACACCAACTGTTCTTCACTGTCCTATTAAGGGAATAGAAGAATCCAGGATATCTATAAACAGAAAGATAGAGAGGAAACACTTAGCTAACCTAAATGAATTCAAGTCTCCAGGTCCAGATGAATTACACCCCAGAGTACTGAAGGAGATAGCAGAAGAAATTTTTGAACCCCTCTCCATAATCTTTGAAAATTCTTGGAGAACAGGAGAAGTGCCAGAAGACTGGAGAAGAGCAAATGTTGTTCCTATCTTCAAAAAGGGGAAGAAGGTGGACCCAGGCAACTATAGGCCGGTAAGTCTGACTTCTATACCAGGAAAGATCTTTGAACAAATTATTAAACAACATGTATGTCAATACCTGGATAAGAATGAAGTGATCAAACAGAGTCAGCATGGGTTTGTAACTAATAAGTCATGTCAGACTAACTTAATTTCCTTCTATGACGGTATCACTGATTGGGTGGATCAAGGAAATGCTGTAGATATAGTATATCTTGACTTCAGCAAAGCATTTGACAAAGTCTCTCATACAATCCTTATTGAAAAAATGACTAAGTATGGAATGGACAAGGCAACTGTTAGGTGGATTCATAACTGGCTTAGTGATCGGACCCAAAGAGTGGTCGTAAATGGCTGCACATCCAGTTGGAAGAATGTCTCAAGTGGGGTACCACAGGGCTCTGTCCTGGGCCCTGTATTGTTCAACATCTTTATCAACGATTTAGATGAAGGAATTGTGGGTAAACTGATTAAATTTGCTGATGACACAAAGCTAGGAGGGATAGCTAATACTAGAGAAGAGAGAGAGGATTCAAAAAGATTTAAATAAACTGGAGAAGTGGGCAGCAACTAACAGAATGGTTTTTAACAGGGAGAAATGCAAAGTACTACATCTGGGCAATAAAAATGAAAAAAGCATATATAGAATGGGAGGAATAGGGCTAAGCAACAGCTCATGTGAAAAAGACTTGGGTATATTAATAGATCACAGACTGAATATGAGTCAACAGTGTGATGCAGCAGCAAGAAAGGCAAATGCAATTCTAGGATGTATTAACAGAAGCATACAGTCTAGATCACGTGAAGTCATTATTTCCCTATACTCCTCTTTGGTCAGACCTCATCTGGAATATTGTGTCCAGTTTTGGGCACCACATTTTAAAAAAGACATCAACAAACTGGAGCAAGTTCAGAAAAGAGCGACCAGAATGGTGACCGGTCTGCAAACCCTGTCTTATGAGGAAAGGTTGCAGGATTTGGGAATGTTTAGTTTGCAAAAGAGAAGACTGAGAGGAGACTTAATAGCTGTCTACAAATATCTAAAGGGCTGTCACATTGTAGAAGGATCAACTTTATTCTCATTTGCACAAGGAAAGACTAGAAGCAATGGGATGAAACTGAATGGGAGGAGACACAGATTAGATATTAGAAAAAACTTTTTGACAGTTAGATTGATCAATGAGTGGAACAGGCTGCCACGAGAAGTGGTGAGTTCTCCTTCAATGGAAGTCTTCAAACAGACGCTGGACAGACATCTGACTGGGATGATTTAGCGAATCCTGCTTTGAGCAGGGGGTTGGACCAGATGGCCCAGGAGGTCCCTTCCAACTCTACGATTCTATGATTCTATGATTAATCCCAGTCCTTGATGTCTGATAGACACCGCTCCATTACTAACCCCAGTCCTTGATGTCTGATAGACACTGCTCCATTACTAATCCCAGTCCTTGATATCTGATAGACACCGCCACATTACTAACCCTAGTCCGTGATGTCTGAAAGACACAGCTTGGTTACTAACCCCAGTCCTTGATGTCTGATAGACATCACTCCATTACTAACCCCAGTCCTTGATGTCTGATAGACACCACTCCATTACTATCCCCAGTCCTTGATGTCTGATAGACACCGCCACATTACTTACCCCACGGCTTGATGTCTGATAGACACCGCCACATTACTAACCCCAGTCCTTGATGTCTGATAGACATCACTCCATTACTAACCCCAGTCCTTGATGTCTGATAGACACTGCTCCATTACTAACCCCAGTCCTTGATGTCTGATAGACACCACTCCATTACTAATCCCAGTCCTTGATATCTGATAGACACCGCCACATTACTAACCCCAGTCCGTGATGTCTGAAAGACACAGCTTCGTTACTAACCCCAGTCCTTGATGTCTGATAGACATCACTCCATTACTAACCCCAGTCCTTGATGTCTGATAGACACCACTCCATTACTAACCCCAGTCCTTGATGTCTGATAGACACCTCCACATTACTTACCCCAGGGCTTGATGTCTGATAGACACCGCCACATTACTAACCCCAGTCCTTGATGTCTGATAGACACTGCTCCATTACTAATCCCAAGACTTGATGTCTGATAGACACGGCTTCATTACTAACCCCAGTCCGTGATGTCTGATAGACACCACTCCATTACTAACCCCAGTCCTTGATGTCTGATAGACACCACTCCATTACTAACCCCAGTCCTTGATGTCTGATAGACACCACTCCATTACTAACCCCAGGCCTTGATGTCTGATAGACACCGCCACATTACCCCAGGGCTTGATGTCTGATAGACACCACTCCATTACTATCCCCAGTCCTTGATGTCTGATAGACACTGCTCCATTACTAATCCCAGGACTTGATGTCTGATAGACACGGCTTCATTACTAACCCGAGGGCTTGATATCTGATAGACACGGCTTCATTACTAACCCGAGGGCTTGATATCTGATAGACACCACTCCATTACTAACCCCAGTCCTTGATGTCTGATAGACACTGCTCCATTACTAATCCCAGGACTTGATATCTGATAGACACGGCTTCATTACTAACCCGAGGGCTTGATATCTGATAGACACGGCTTCATTACTAACCCGAGGGCTTGATATCTGATAGACACGGCTTCATTACTAACCCGAGGGCTTGATATCTGATAGACACGGCTTCATTACTAACCCGAGGGCTTGATATCTGATAGACACCGCCACATTACTAACCCCAGTCCGTGATGTCTGAAAGACACAGCTTCATTACTAACCCCAGTCCTTGATGTCTGATAGACACCACTCCATTACTAACCCCAGTCCTTGATGTCTGATAGACACCTCCACATTACTTACCCCAGGGCTTGATGTCTGATAGACACCGCCACATTACTAACCCCAGTCCTTGATGTCTGATAGACATCACTCCATTACTAACCCCAGTCCTTGATGTCTGATAGACACCACTCCATTACTAACCCCAGTCCTTGATGTCTGATAGACACCACTCCATTACTAACCCCAGGGCTTGATGTCTGATAGACACCACTCCATTACTAACCCCAGTCCTTGATGTCTGATAGACACTGCTCCATTACTAATCCCAAGACTTGATGTCTGATAGACACGGCTTCATTACTAACCCCAGTCCGTGATGTCTGATAGACACCACTCCATTACTAACCCCAGTCCTTGATGTCTGATAGACACCACTCCATTACTAACCCCAGTCCTTGATGTCTGATAGACACCACTCCATTACTAACCCCAGGCCTTGATGTCTGATAGACACCGCCACATTACCCCAGGGCTTGATGTCTGATAGACACCACTCCATTACTAACCCCAGTCCTTGATGTCTGATAGACACTGCTCCATTACTAATCCCAGGACTTGATGTCTGATAGACACGGCTTCATTACTAACCCGAGGGCTTGATATCTGATAGACACGGCTTCATTACTAACCCCAGGGCTTGATATCTGATAGACACCACTCCATTACTAACCCCAGTCCTTGATGTCTGATAGACACTGCTCCATTACTAATCCCAGGACTTGATATCTGATAGACACTACTCCATTACTAACCCCAGTCCTTGATGTCTGAAAGACACCGCTTCATTACTAATCCCAGGACTTGATTTCTGATAGACACTACTCCATTACTAACCCCAGTCCTTGATGTCTGATTGACATCGCTCCATTTCTAACCGGTCTTTGATGTCTGATAGACACTGCTCTATTACTATGAAGAGGAGGATGAATGAACTCATGGAGATCAACATCCGACACTGCGGAGACACCATCACGTGTTTCTCAACGCAGTGATTCTAGAGCACTGCCCCCATCCCTTATGGGAAATATGTAAAACATGCAAAACAGAAGCCGAGGAGACACCATCACGTGTTTCTCAACGCAAGCAATGACCAGCCAGGTCTTTGCCCGGGAAGGAACAACCACGGGAAGGGCAGTCTCCAATGAAGGAAACCACCTATGCCAAAACATGGTATCCATCCACATACAGCTGTTTCGGGGTATTGCCCCTCATCAGTGTGGAGTAGGAAACTGGCTGGTAGGAGCAATGCCTAGTAAAAAGACTATGAAGAGGAGGATGAATGAACTCATGGAGATCAACATCCGACACTGCGGAGACACCATCACGTGTTTCTCAACGCAGTGATTCTAGAGCACTGCCCCCATCCCTTATGGGAAATATGTAAAACATGCAAAACAGAAGCCGCGGAGACACCATCACGTGTTTCTCAACGCAAGCAATGACCAGCCAGGTCTTTGCCCGGGAAGGAACAACCACGGGAAGGGCAGTCTCCAATGAAGGAAGCCACCTATGACAAAACATGGTATCCATCCACATAAAGCTGTTTCGGGGTATTGCCCCTCATCAGTGTGGAGTAGGAAACTGGCTGGTAGGAGCAATGCCTAGTAAAAAGACTATGAAGAGGAGGATGAATGAACTCATGGAGATCAACATCTGACACTGCGGAGACACCATCACGTGTTTCTCAACGCAGTGATTCTAGAGCACTGCCCCCATCCCTTATGGGAAATATGTAAAACATGCAAAACAGAAGCCGCGGAGACACCATCACGTGTTTCTCAACGCAAGCAATGACCAGCCAGGTCTTTGCCCGGGAAGGAACAACCACGGGAAGGGCAGTCTCCAATGAAGGAAACCACCTATGCCAAAACATGGTATCCATCTACATACAGCTGTTTCGGGGTATTGCCCCTCATCAGTGTGGAGTAGGAAACTGGCTGGTAGGAGCAATGCCTAGTAAAAAGACTATGAAGAGGAGGATGAATGAACTCATGGAGATCAACATCTGACACTGCGGAGACACCATCACGTGTTTCTCAACGCAGTGATTCTAGAGCACTGCCCCCGTCCCTTTTGGGAAATATGTAAAACATGCAAAACAGAAGCCGCGGAGACACCATCACGTGTTTCTCAAAGCAAGCAATGACCAGCCAGGTCTTTGCCCGGGAAGGAACAACCACGGGAAGGGCAGTCTCCAATGAAGGAAACCACCTATGCCAAAACATGGTATCCATCCACATACAGCTGTTTCGGGGTATTGCCCCTCATCAGTGTGGAGTAGGAAACTGGCTGGTAGGAGCAATGCCTAGTAAAAAGACTATGAAGAGGAGGATGAATGAACTCATGGAGATCAACATCCGACACTGCGGAGACACCATCACGTGTTTCTCAACGCAGTGATTCTAGAGCACTGCCCCCATCCCTTATGGGAAATATGTAAAACATGCAAAACAGAAGCCGCGGAGACACCATCACGTGTTTCTCAACGCAAGCAATGACCAGCCAGGTCTTTGCCCGGGAAGGAACAACCACGGGAAGGGCAGTCTCCAATGAAGGAAACCACCTATGCCAAAACATGGTATCCATCCACATACAGCTGTTTCGGGGTATTGCCCCTCATCAGTGTGGAGTAGGAAACTGGCTGGTAGGAGCAATGCCTAGTAAAAAGACTATGAAGAGGAGGATGAATGAACTCATGGAGATCAACATCCGACACTGCGGAGACACCATCACGTGTTTCTCAACGCAGTGATTCTAGAGCACTGCCCCCATCCCTTATGGGAAATATGTAAAACATGCAAAACAGAAGCCGCGGAGACACCATCACGTGTTTCTCAACGCAAGCAATGACCAGCCAGGTCTTTGCCCGGGAAGGAACAACCACGGGAAGGGCAGTCTCCAATGAAGGAAACCACCTATGCCAAAACATGGTATCCATCCACATACAGCTGTTTCGGGGTATTGCCCCTCATCAGTGTGGAGTAGGAAACTGGCTGGTAGGAGCAATGCCTAGTAAAAAGACTATGAAGAGGAGGATGAATGAACTCATGGAGATCAACATCCGACACTGCGGAGACACCATCACGTGTTTCTCAACGCAGTGATTCTAGAGCACTGCCCCCATCCCTTATGGGAAATATGTAAAACATGCAAAACAGAAGCCGCGGAGACACCATTACGTGTTTCTCAACGCAAGCAATGACCAGCCAGGTCTTTGCCCGGGAAGGAACAACCACGGGAAGGGCAGTCACCAATGAAGGAAACCACCTATGCCAAAACATGGTATCCATCCACATACAGCTGTTTCGGGGTATTGCCCCTCATCAGTGTGGAGTAGGAAACTGGCTGGTAGGAGCAATGCCTAGTAAAAAGACTATGAAGAGGAGGATGAATGAACTCATGGAGATCAACATCCGACACTGCGGAGACACCATCACGTGTTTCTCAACGCAGTGATTCTAGAGCACTGCCCCCATCCCTTATGGGAAATATGTAAAACATGCAAAACAACTGCTCTATTACTAACCCCAGTCCTTGATGTCTGATAGACACCACCACATTACTAACCCCAGTCCTTGATGTCTGATTGACATCACTCCATTACTAACCCCAGTCCTTGATGTCTGATAGACACCACTCCATTACTAACCCCAGTCCTTGATGTCTGATAGACACCTCCACATTTCTTACCCCAGGGCTTGATGTCTGATAGACACGGCCACATTACTAACCCCAGTCCTTGATGTCTGATAGACACGGCCACATTACTAACCCCAGTTCTTGATGTCTGATAGACACTGCTCCATTACTAATCCCAGGACTTGATGTCTGATAGACACGGCTTCATTACTAACCCCAGTCCGTGATGTCTGATAGACACCACTCCATTACTAACCCCAGTCCTTGATGTCTGATAGACACCACTCCATTACTAACCCCAGTCCTTGATGTCTGATAGACACCACTCCATTACTAACCCCAGTCCTTGATGTCTGATTGACATCACTCCATTACTAACCCAAGTCCTTGATGTCTGATAGACACCACTCCATTACTAACCCAAGTCCTTGATGTCTGATAGACACCGCCACATTACCCCAGGGCTTGATGTCTGATAGACACCACTCCATTTCTAACCCCAGTCCTTGATGTCTGATAGACACCACTCCATTACTAACCCCAGTCCTTGATGTCTGATAGACACTGCTCCATTACTAATCCCAGGACTTGATGTCTGGATAGACACGGCTTCATTACTAACCCGAGGGCTTGACATCTGATAGACACCGCCACATTACTAACCCCAGTCCGTGATGTCTGAAAGACACAGCTTCATTACTAACCCCAGTCCTTGATGTCTGATAGACACCACTCCATTACTAACCCCAGTCCTTGATGTCTGAAAGACACAGCTTCATTACTAATCCCAGGACTTGATTTCTGATAGACACTACTCCATTACTAACCCCAGTCCTTGATGTCTGATTGACATCGCTGCATTACTAACCCCAGGGCTTGATGTCTGATTGACATCGTTCCATTTCTAACCCGTCTTTGATGTCTGATAGACACTGCTCTATTACTAACCCCAGTCCTTGATGTCTGATAGACACCACCACATTACTAACCCCAGTCCTTGATGTCTGATTGACATCACTCCATTACTAACCCCAGTCCTTGATGTCTGATAGACACCACTCCATTACTAACCCCCGTCCTTGATGTCTGATAGACACCACTCCATTACTAACCCCAGTCCTTGATGTCTGATAGACTGGAGTTAGTAATGGAGCGGTGTCTATCAGACCTCAAGGACTGGGGTTAGTAATGGAGTGGTGTCTATCAGACATCAAGGACGGGGGTTAGTAATGAGTGGTGTCTATCAGACATCAAGGACTGGGGTTAGTAATGGAGTGATGTCAATCAGACATCAAGCCCTGGGGTTAGTAATGTGGCGGTGTCTATCAGACATCAAGACTGGAGTTAGTAATGGAGCGGTGTCTTGATGTCTGATAGACACCGCCACATTACTAACCCCAGGGCTTGATGTCTGATAGACGTTGCTCCTTTACTAACCCCAGTCCTTGATGTCTGTGTTAGGAACGGCGGAACGCACTAAATAAAAATAAATAATAAAGGGCGTTCGCCGCTCGGGGTCCACCGTGCAGTAGGTGATATAACTGCTGCTAAGTGGTGGCAGGAGCAATATGGCGGTAATGCGCACAGGGTTAAACTCCACCCAGAGCAATCTCAGTTAATTCACAGAGATGCCAAATAAGTAGAAACACAAAATATTGAGCCTGTTGAGGTCACAGCACAGTACTCAGTAAAAACGCACACACGGTATCAGGTCACAGGAGTAGCCCAAGACGGCGGCACTAAGTTCATCTAGACCTACCGTGTGCGGAGCGTCGCAACTGTGGACGCAAAAGGGCTGCTACTGCAGTGCGGCATGGACACTGCCGCTAAACGACAAGGCTAAGGCGCAAGCACAATATCGGACGCTAGCAGCTGTGGATGTTGCAGCAGAGGAGCGCTGGTGCTGATTCTAACTCAGTGCCTAACCACATACGTAATATCAGAGGGAAGGGGTTTTATAATGAGTCATTCACCAGAATCATGCATCCGCCCTCATTCACACAGCAGCAAGTAAGTCTATACTAGCGCATGGCGGAACGGCCATGGGCGTCTTTTATAGCAGCCGGGAACTTCCGCAGGCTTCCAGATCTCTGAGATGGACCAATGAGATCTGGAGCAGGACCTGAGCACATGACTCCCGATCTCCAATGGGAGCAGGAGGACAGAAGGACTTAGCCTCAGGAGAGATTTGCTGCAAGGCAATCTGCTCTGCAGTAGATACACAGCAGGATACTGCAGAATGTGAGGGTCTGGATCCCTGCGGAGTAAACGCAGAAATCTGACGCCTAACAGTCTGATAGACACCACTCCATTACTAACCCCAAGGATTTATGTCTGATATACACTGCTCCATTACTAATCCCAGGACTTGATTTCTGATAGACACCACTCCATTACTAACACCAGTCCTTGATGTCTGATTGACATCACTCCATTACTAACGCCAGTCCTTGATGTCTTATAGACGTTGCTCCTTTACTAATCTCAGTCCTTGATGTTTGATAGACACCACTCCATTACTAACCCCAAGGATTTATGTCTGATATACACCGCTCCATTACTAACCCCAGTCCTTGATGTCTGATAGACACTGCTCCATTACTAACCCCAGTACTTGATGTCTGATTGACATCGCTCCATTACTAACCCCAGGGCTTAATGTCTGATTGACACCACTCCCCATTACTAACCCCAGGGCTTGATTTCTGATGGACATCGCTAATAGTAGCAGCCGATTGGCTGCAGGGCTCACGTAACATAATGCCACATGAGCCTTGTATGACTTGTATTGTTTAAGATTACTTTACTCGTTTCTATTATGTATACCACTTTTCACATGTAAAGCGCCATGGAATAAATGGCACAATAATAATAATAATGAGCCTCAGGAGACCCAGCACCAACATCACTGGAAATGTGCCAGTGAGAGGCAAGCATAAGGTTTTTTTTTTTTACAAAGGGGACCCACAATACTAATATTACCATAAGAGGTATTACACACAGCAACTCTGTATGTAATATACAGTGTATAGTGTCAAGGTAATAAAGTGATCATCTGTGACATTATACATAGGAGCTCTGTATATAGTGTCAGTGTACAGGTAATACAGTGATCCCGAGTGACATTATACACAGGAGCTCTGTATATAGTCTCAGTCTACAGGTAATACAGTGATCACCTGTGACAATATACATAGGAGCTCTGTATAAAGTGTCTGTTAGGCGTCGCGTTCCAGTCGCTGTACAGCGGGAATCTCGAGCCTTACTTCCGGCGGTCTCCCATTTCTCTCCAGCCACAGAGGAGGTTGCTCAGCAAACTCGTCGGTCTCAGTGCTCTACCCAGACCAGCTCCGTGGGTTTGCTTGCTGCTGCCACCTCTGGCACAGCTACGGCAATACATGCTGTTCAGCAGCGAGATTCTCCAGGGACTAAGTCCTCATGTCGGGCCACTGAGCATGCCCGTGGAGTGATCTCCCATTGGAGATTGAAAGTCACGTGCTCAGGTCCTGCTCCTGTTCGGATTGGCCCATCCGAGAAGCCAGGAAGGTCCCGGACGCTCGCGGCTATAAAAGGTTCGCATGGCTGCTCGGTCATGCACTAGGATAAACTGTATTTTCAGACTATAAGGAGTGAGTGATGAATGCACGTATGAATGTCTCTGGTGACTGACTCATTATGAAACCCCTACCCTTGGTACGCATGTGTTGTGCAGCCTAGCCTGCTAGCGCCCAGGCTTAGGCGTAGGTAGGTCTGAGTCTGAGTCAGGCTTTAGCCATCATCAGTGACTCAGCACGCCTCAGAGCAAGTGCTCCATACTCCATAGCCAGCGTCTATAGCGGTGTTCGTGGCAGTGACACCGCGCGCCTAGAGGGACTATAACCCCGTGTCTTGGGGTAGAGTTCTGTGGCCGTTTGCTGTGCGCCTCTGGGGCCGGGCTCTGTGAACTAAACAGGCTCTGGCATCCACGTTCAACGGCTGTGCAGTTCTGTGAATTAACAGTGTCCGCTCCTGTTCACACTAGGTGACGTAACCCACGTGTGACTGTTTTCACGCCGCTCTATTCTTCCGCCATTGTCTAGCAGCAGGGTACCACCTCTGCACAATGGACCCCTGGCTGCGAACGCACCTACTACTACTTTATAATTTGGTGCGTTCCGCCAGCCTTAACAGTGTCAGTGTACAGGTAATACAGTGATCACCTGTGACATTATACATAGGAGGTCTGTATATAGTCTCAATGTGCAGGTAATACAGTGATCAGCTGTGACATTATACACATAAGCTCTGTATATAGTGTCAGTGTACAGATAATACAGCGATCACTGGTGACATTATACACAGGAGCTCTGTATATAGTGTCAGTGTACAGGTAATGCAGTGATCACCAGTGACATACAGAGGAGCTCTGTATATAGTGTCAGTGTACAGGTAACATAGTGATCACCAGTGACATCATACATAGGAGCTCTGTATATAGTGTCAATGTACAGGTAATACAGTGATCACCTGTGACAATATACATAGGAGCTCTGTATATAGTGTCAGTGTACAGGTAATACAGTGATCACCAGTGACATTATACACATGAGCTCTGTATATAGTGTCAGTGTACAGCTAATACAGTGATCACAAGTGACATTATACACAGGAGCTCTGTATATATAGTGTCAGTGTACAGGTAATACAGTGATCACCAGTGACATTATACACATGAGCTCTGTATATAGTGTCAGTGTACAGCTAATACAGTGATCACCAGTGACATTATACACATGAGCTCTGTATATAGTGTCAGTGTACAGCTAATACAGTGATCACAAGTGACATTATACACAGGAGCTCTGTATATATAGTGTCAGTGTACAGGTAATGCAGTGATCATCAGTGACATTATACACAGGAGCTTTGTGTATAGTGTCAGTGTACAGATAATACAGGGATCACTGGTGACATTATACACAGGAGTGCTGTATATAGTGTTATAGTGTCAGTGTACAGGTAATATAGTGATCACCAGTGACATTATACACAGGAGCTCTGTATATAGTGTCAGTGTACAGCTAATACAGTGATCACCAGTGACATTATACACAGGAGCTCTGTATATAGTGTCAGTGTACACATAATACAGGGATCACCAGTGACATTATACACAGGAACTCTGTACATAGTATACAGTATATAGTGTCAGTGTACAGGTAACACACTGACTCACTAATGATATTATAAACAGGAGCACTGTATATCGAGTATGGTATACAGGTAATACTGGGATTACCAGTGACATTATGTATAGGAGCTCTGTATATACTGTACTATGTAGTGTAAGTGTACAAGTAACACACTGACTCTCTGCTTTCCTTCATTCATTCCATCACTTCTTCCAGCTAGGACTCATCTCTGCAGAAAATAACACACAACAATCTAGAGCACGATTTCCAAAGCACAGTCCCCAATTTTTCCCCAACTTTTACACTGCGCCAGATGAAGAAAAAAGCAACATAGTGTTGCCCTGCGCAGTAACAGCCCCCTCCCAGTGAAAACAGTATGCTCAAACATTAAAACATCACAGCAGTATTAATATCCCTTAATTAGCCCCTTTAGTTATAGTGTCCCTCATCATTTCCCCCTTGTGTCTTATTCCTGGCCCAATATAGTCTCACATCCTGCCCCCATGTGTCATGGGTGTGTCAGAGCATGTAGACAGTTGCACAGCATCTGGCTGCAGAAGGTCTCTGCGGTTGGCTTTGCAGATGCCTTCCTAATTCTTCTGACTCTTGGACCCAGTGGCAACCTCCCCCCGGCTCTAATTGACGCACCTGGACTGGGTGTTTATAGATTTCCTGTCTGCTTCTGGGAATCGTCAAGGATATTTCCATTTTCCCCTGTTGAATCTGGAGCTATAGCAGTCGGCTATCTTCTTTTTTGGTGCTGTTGGAGGACATCTGTGTTACCTCTCTGAGTCTGCTTAAAATAAATGTTCCCCTTGTTTGTCTATCCCAGCAGTCTTTAGTTTTAGTTGGGATTGACTACTGAAACCCTGTCCTTCCCCCAAGCAGAGCTTATTGCCAGGGTCAGGCAGGGATTAGTTTCCTACTCGGCTATAGGTGCAGAATCTATATAGGGACATTTAGGGCAGACAGGGTGACTTTAGATCTGCCTAGGTGTCCCCACTCCCCCCCTTCCCTAGTGTTGGGCTCCCTTTCCCTCATCCCTTCATGTTGCACTTAGTCTTCCCACACTGTTTGTGACACCATGTGTCTGCTCTCTGCCACCATATGTTCGTCTATCCTGCCCCCATGTGTCTCCATCCTGCCCATATATTCTCCCATCTTGCCCCCATATGTGTCCATCATGCGCTCTATGATATCCAGTCCTGCCCCATGTGTCCCCATCCTGTCCTCATATTACTGTTTTTAGTAGGAAAAAAAACGTTTTGACGTACCTGGTCGCGGTCCAGTGGTGTCCTCACACATCCATTTGAGGTGCAAATGCACCGGCACATGACAGTGACATTATAAGCCTGGTACGTGCACTCCAACGTTCCTGGCCTGTAATTGACTGGTGGCTGCTAACTATTGTCACACGGAGCTGGTCTAAGCAGAGCGTCGGGAACGACGGGACTGCTGAGCAGGCTCCTCTGCGGTCGATGGAGAATGGGAGACCGCTGAATACAAGGCTCTGGATTCCCGCTGTGCAGCTGCAGGAAACCGACGCCTAACATTACCCCCTCTCCTAGGGCCCCCTCTCCTCTGAGCCTCGCTATGCTCAAATGCCACGATAAGGAGCGGGGCGTGGATGTTCTCCACTGGTTACCAGGTCCGGGCCTCTGGACCATGACCCTTCTAATCCACCAAATAAAACTTTTTGCCACGCACCACCCTGCGTCCCACAATGGCGTTGACCTCAAACTCGTCCGAAGACAAGTCTGATGTCCCGGCAGAAGACTCGGAAAACCGGGACATGTGAACAGGTTTGAGAAGGGACATGTGGAAGACGTCAGAGATGGCCAAGTGTTGTGGAAGCGCCAGACAGTAGACCACCGTGCTGATCCGCTCGAGGATTTTGAAGGGACCAATGTATTGCGGAGCGAACTTGGTGGACTCGGCCCGCAGCATGATATTTCGGGCAGAGAACCACACCAAGTGGACAGGGGCAAAAGTTGGAGCGGGGTGCCGATGTGTGTCGGCGGACGCCCTCTTTCACTCCTTAGAGGCTCGAATGGCATCCTGTGTGCGATCCCAATGTCATGAGCCTCCACTGCCCAGTCTGCCACCCTGGAATTAGTGGAAGACACTGGCATCGGGACGGGGACGCGCGGAAGAAGGAACGGCGTCTGACCAGTAGAATCAGCCACTGCATTATTCAGGGCAAATTCGGCCCACGGTAGTAAGGATGCCCAGTCAACCTGCCTGGCCGAGACAAAATGTCACAAGTACGTGACCAGAGTTTGGTTGGCTCTCTCAACCAACCCGTTCGTCTCGGGATGATAGGCGGAGGACAAGTTTAGCGCGATACTGAGTAGATTGCAGAGCTCGCTCCAAAACCGAGACGCAAATTGGGGACCTCGGTCACTAACTATTTTGTCCGGCATACCGTGCAAACGAAATACGTGCTTTATGAACAGTGTGGCGAGTGGCACCAGATGCACCATTTTAGAAAAATGATCGGTGACCACCCAGATGACCGTGCTGCCACCGGATTTGGGCAGGCCAATCACAAAATCCATGCCAACCATCTCCCAGGGTCTGTCTGCCACCGGTAGGGGATACAGTAACCCAGCCGGCCTCTGCCTAGAGAACCTGTTCTGAGCACAAGAGACGCATACCTGAATGTATTCTTTCGTGTACCGAGCCATGTGCCACCAATAAGACCTTGCCAGGAGTTCTGTGGTCCGCTTATTGCCAAAGTGATCACCCACCCTGGACCCGTGTGCCCACGCGAGAACCTCTGGCCGCAGGCGAAGAGGGACAAAGGTCTTGCCCGGTGGTACTGACTCAAGAGCGACCAGAGCCACGGTCCTCAAACTCTCCGTGGGGATGATTAACTGAGGCTCAGCCTCCTCCTCCTCCGACGAGACCACCGAGCGAGAGAGAGCATCAGCCCAGACGTTCTTCTCACCGGACAAATAGTGCAAGGTGAAGCGGAAGCGGGAGAAGACGAGCGACCACCTAGCTTGACGAGAATTCAAGCGCTGGGCTGTTTGTAAATAGACCAGGTTTTTATGGTCAGTGTACACCTGAAAGGGGAACCGGTCTCCCTCCAGGAGATGTCTCCACTCGGAAAAGGCCAACTTCATTGCCAGCAACTCCCTGTCCCCGATGGAGTAGTTCCTCTCCACTGGTGAGAAGGTCTTTGAGAAGAAGCAGGGATGCTTCCGACCTTGAGCATCCTTCTGGAAAAGGACTGCTTCTGCACCGACGGACGAGGCATCCACCTCTAGGATAAAGGGTTTATCCACATCGGGATGGTGGAGGATAGGAACACCAGCAAAATGGGTTTTAAGAGATGGGAAGGCCGCAGAGACCTGTTCCTGCCAAACCTTTGGATTGGCTCCTTTTTTGGTGAGAGCGACCAAAGGAGCTACCAGTGTGGAGAAGTGGGGAATGAATTGACAGTAATAATTAACGAACCCCAAATAACGCTGCACCGCTTTAAGAGAATGGGGCTCCTGCCAGTCCATTACCGCCTGCAGTTTGGCAGGATCCATAGCCAACCCCTGGGCCGAGATGATATAGCCCAGGAACGGCAAGGACTCCTGCTCAAATTGGCACTTCTCCAACTTGGCAAAGAGAGAATTCGCCCACAATCGGTCGAAGACCTTGCAGATGTCTCTCCGGTGAGAGGCCAAATCTGGAGAAAAGATGAAGATGTCATCCAGATAGACCACCACCGAGGTGGAGAGCATATTGCGAAAGATGTCATTTACGAAGTCTTGGAAGACAGCAGGTGCATTACAGAGGCCAAAGGGCATGACCAGATACTCGTAGTGGCCATCTCTGGTATTAAAGGCTGTCTTCCACTCGTCTACTTCGCATATGCGGATCAGGTTGTAAGCCCCCCGTAGATCTAACTTAGTGACGATCCGGGCCCCTCGCAACCTGTCAAACAACTCAGAGATCAAAGGAAGAGGGTACTTGTTTTTCACGGTAATAGCATTGAGACCTCTGTAGTCAGTGCAGAGACGCAGCTCTCCACTCTTCTTCTGTATGAAGAAGAACCCTGCCCCTGCTGGCGACACCGACTTCCTAATAAACCCTCTTGCCAGGTTCTCCTGGATATATTGTGACATGGCCTCCATCTCCGGGAGAGATAGAGGATACAAGCGGCCTCTAGGAGGTTCCGTGCCTGGCAAAAGGTCTATCGGACAGTCGTAGGGGCGATGCGGCGGAAGCGTCTCTGCCGATTTTTTAGAAAAGACATCTGCGTACTGCCGGTAGTGTCTGGGAAGCGCGGGGAGATCCATGGGCACTCACGTGGCGACTACTTGAACGCTGCCCCTCATGCACCTTCCCTCACAGTCCTTGCTCCAACCCAGAATACTCCCCGAGGACCACTCTATATGAGGGGAATGGCAACGGAGCCAGGGAACTCTGAGAAGCACCTGGTCGATGCCCTCTGGCATAATAAACAGGGACAACGTCTCGTGGTGAGATTGTGGGATTGAGAGCCCAAGGGGTGCTGTCTGTTGGGTAATCTGGGATGGTAAGGCCGAACCGTTGACCACCCTGATGGTCACGGGGTGAGGAAGTAGCACCACCGGAATTGCATGCTTTTGGGCAAAGTCCGAGGACATAAAGTTTCCTTCTGCCCCGGAGTCCACCGTGACCTCTACCTCCCAGGTGGGAGCACCGCTATCTAAAGTCCCTCGGAATACCGGTTTGGGGGAGAAAGTTTACATATCAGATAGACCCCCACCAACCACCACTGGGCGTGATCATTCTTTCGACCGCTGCGGACACCTGTTAGCCGGGAGACCAGACTGTCGACACTGGTAACATCGTGCGGAGCTTCGTACCGGGCGCAGCTTAGCTCCTCCAGACTTATGGGGACCTCCCTGGTAGCTAGAGCATCTTTGACATTCTAAGCCAAACCTCTCCAGAACACAGGGATGAGTGTCTTATCAGGCCACTCAAGCTCGGAAGCCAGTGCCCGGAAACGGACGGCATAATGGCTGACTGAGCGGGACCCCTGTGTTAATGCTAGTAACTGGAGAGAGGTGTCGTGAGTGACCCGTGGCCCCAAAAAGACCTGCTTTAGGGACTTTAGAAACTGAGCAGTGCTCAGAACCACAGGGTCACCACGCTCCCACAGTGGTGTGGCCCATTCCAACGCCCTGCCCGACAGGAAGGAAACGATAAACCTCACCTTAGCCCGCTCTGTAGGGAATCGCGCGGCCAGTAACTCAAGTGTTATGATTGGGTCACCGAGGAGGAAAACAAGACCAAGCTAAGCCACAGAAAACCAGAGAGGTTGGTAACGGATTCCAGACCCCTGATCCTATCCACACAACTAACAGTAGCCGTGGAGCATACCTACAATGATTCTAGATGCCTCGACACAGCCGGAGAACTAAATAAGCCTAAAGCAAGAAAAGGGGAAATCTAAACTGCCCCATAGCAGACCCCAAAGAAATAGATAGCCCCCAAACATATATTGTCGGTGAGACAAGATGAAAACACAAACACAGGTAGGAAAATAGGCTGAGCAAACGATGTGGCCCACACTAACTAGAAAGGTAAGACACTGTCTGCAATCACGCAAAAAACCCTGCAAAAATGTCCAACACTTCTGATTGCAAAAAACTCTGAAGTCACTAGACTTCACCCACTATATCAGCACTCTGGCATTTTCTGAAAGCAGAGCAAAAAGAGGCCAATCTAATAAGGACAAAAAACAAACTGGCACAAATAGTAACATAAGGATGGAAATTCAGCACAGCCCCAGCCGGGGCTGGCTGACCACACAAAACTGAATAGACAAAATTAAATCAAATGTGAACCAAATCAAATGTGAACAATAGCAAGGAACACTTAGCTTGAGCATGCAGGGACTGAACTGAAAACGAAGACCTCAGGAGGCAGGAAAAATCACCAGCAGGGATAGAGGGAGTTGGCTGTCTTAAATCCATTCAGAGACTCCAGATGTCCAATCGTCGTCCTCATTATCAGGTGGCAGGCCTCTGTCAATTAGATCAGCTCCATTACCTCCTGTAACCACTAGAGGGAGCCCGGAAAGAGAACTCGCGACTCCTCTGTCAATACAACCAGCTCCACTACCTTCACTAGCAACCAGAGGTAGGCCAGAAAGTGAATTCACAACACTCAAGCTGGATAGAGCACTGGCTCACGAAACCCCTTCAGGTGGCGCTGTCATCCGAAAATTTATCGGGCAACGGGAGACAGGATAATATCGGTGTAGGCGTGGACGTGGACACACGAGAGACAGCCTCGGCGACTGCCTGGGCAGCGGCCGCAGTAACCTTGGCAGCTGAGGTGGGACTCTCAAGAGCCGCCAACCTGCCCTCCACCTGCCGAATGTACTGCAGTAGCTGCTGCTGGTCCGCCATTACTAGCCAGACCCTGGCGCTTGTTAGGAACGGCGGAACACACTAAATAAAAATAAATAATAAAGTGCGTTCGCAGCTCGGGCTCCACCGTACAGTAGATGTTACACCGCTGCTAGGTAATGACAGAGGAGCAATATGGCAGTATAATGCGCACGGGTTCAACTTCACCCAAAGTGCGCAGAGCGGGCTCTGTTCACACACAGAGGTGCCGCAACATAAACATACAAAAACGCTGAGCCTGTTAGTGTCACAGGCCTCAGGAAAATGCACACACGGTATCTGGTCACAGGAGCAGGACCTAAGACAGAGGAGCTGCGTCCATCTAGACCTACCGTGTGTGCGGCGTCGCAGCCGCGAGCGCCAAGAAGGGCTGCAACTGCAGCGCGGCGCAGGACACTGCCGCTCGACAGCATGGGCAATGTCGGATGCTAGCGTAGAGGTGCGGTGTGCACAGTGGCCTAAGGCTTGCCACTGACTGCTAAACTAATTCCCTACCCACATGCGTAATATCAGAGGGAAAAGGTTTTATAATGAGCCAGTCACCAGAATCATACATCCGTCACCATTCACACATAGCAAGTATAGTCTATACTAGCGCATGGTGGAATGGCCATGCGCACTTTTTATAGCCGTGCCGGACCTTCCAGATCTCCGAGATGGACCAATGAGATCTGGAACAGGACCTGGGCACATGACTCCCGATCTCCAATGGGAGATCATCTCGTGAGCATGCCCAGTAGGAGCACAGAAGGACTTAGTCTCTGGAGCGGTCTGCTGCAAAGTAATCTCCTCTGCAGTAGAAAGACAGCAGGAGACCACAGAACGTGAGGCTCTGGATTCCTGCAGAGCAGACATCTGACATCTAACATTACCCCCCTCCTCTCTGAGCCTTCCAATCCACCACCCTGTGCCCATCACAGGCATAGGCCTCAGACTCGTCCAAAGGCAAGTCTGGTGTCCCGGTAGGTGACACGGAAACCCGCTGTTAGGCATCGGATTTCTGGCTCTGCACAGCAGGAATCCATACATACAGGAATCCATAGGAAGCTGTACATTCAGCAGTCTCCCATTCCACTCCAACCACTCAGGGCCCTGCTCAGCAATCATGGTGAGCCAGGCGTGCTGCTCAGACTTGTTCTGTGAGCCTGAATGTTGCTGCCACCTCTGGTGCAGCAATGGTAGCGCAACCTGCTCAGCAGGGAACCGCTCCAGAGGCTAAGTCCTCGTGCCGTGCTACTGGGCATGCCCGCAACTTGACCTCTAACTGGAGAGCAGAGGTCACGTGCTCAGGTCCTGCGACGGATCTGATTGGTTCCTTCCAGGGTACTGGAAGGTCCCGGAAGCGCATGGCTATAAAAAGCCCGCATGGCGGCTCGGCCATGCGCTAGTGTAGCATATTATGCTGAGTGTGAATAGTGATGGATGCATGTTCTGGTGACTGACTTATTAAGAAACCCCTTCCCTCTGATAACACGAATGGTGACAGAGTGTTGGTTCTAGTCAGCGCCAGGTAGTGGCAGGCTATACGCCACTGTGCTTTCCGCACCTAGCACTAGCGTCTGACAGTGTCCGGCTCCTCCGGCACTGTCGTTAAGCTACTTCTGTTTACGTCGTACTGCAGTCAGCAGCACCTCTTGGCGTTTGCGGCTGCGACGCCACACACTGGCTGGCCCTGTGATGTGAACAGGCCCATCGTTTATTTCTAAATTACTCTAGGGCGTCTCCGTGCCTTAAACAGAGCCGCTCCTAGCACCTCGCGTGACGCTAACCCGAGCGCTGTGCTCCGCCCTCTGGCGAATCTGCCATTATCCAGCAGCGGTCTTTACACCTACCGCACGGTGGACCCCGGGCGGCGAACGCACCTCCTATTATTTATATTTGGTGCGTTCCGCCGTCCCTAACATTACACTAGTGTCAGGGTGTGGCTGGTAATGGCAGACGTGCAGCAGTTGCAGCCCTATGTTCGGCAGCTGGAGAGCAGGTTGGCGGCTATTGAGAGCGCCAACTCAGCTGCGAATACTGTGCTAGCTGCCGCTCAGACAGTCGCTGAGGCTGTCTCACGTGTGCCCGCAGTTTTGCCCACGCCGACTATTACTCGGCTCCCGCTTCCCGACAAGTTTTCGGGTGACAGCGCCACCTGTAGGGGATTCGTGAGCCAGTGCTCAATTCAGCTCGAGTTACTGGCTGCACGGTTTCCTACAGAGCAGGCTAAGGTGGGCTTTATTGTGTCACTCTTGTCTGGCCGGGCATTACAGTGGGCTACACCGTTGTGGGAACGTGATGATCCAGTGGTTCAGGGTGCTGCTCAGTTCCTCGCGGCCCTGAAGCAGGTCTTTTTGGGACCACGGATCACGCACGATACCTCTCTCCTATTACTATCCCTAACACAGGGGTCACTCTCGGTTAGCCATTATGCCATCCGGTTCCGGACATTGGCGTCCGAATTAGAGTGGCCGGACAAAGCTTTAGCCCCGGTGTTTTGGAGAGGGTTAGCTGAGCACGTTAAAGACGCTCTAGCTACCAGAGAGGTTCCCTCAAGTCTGGAGGAATTGATTGCTATTTCCACCCGCATAGACCTCCGGTTTACGGAGCGTGGGCTGGAACGGGCACAATCCAGACGCAGGGTTCACTTGGCTCCCACATTCTCCGAGCCGCTAACATACCCCGCACAGGAGCTTTCGCCCTCCGAACCTATGGAGGTGTCTCGCACCGGCTCAAAGCCACGGCCGATGCAAAGCTCTGTACGTTGCTATCAGTGCCGACAGTTTGGTCACCCGGCTAGCAGGTGTCCACTGCGGGCGAAAAAGCGTCCACGTCCAGTGGCCGTAGGTGGTGGGCAGTCCAATATGAAACCCTTCTCACCCAAACCGGTATTCCGGGGCATCTTAGACAGTGAGTCCTCCACCTGGGAGGCAGAGGTTACCGTGGATTCCGGGCCAGAGGGGAACTTTATGTCTTCTACCTTCACCCAGAAACACGCCATTCCCCTGGTACTATTACCACAGCCTCTGACCATCAGGGTGGTTAACGGAGCACCGTTACCTTCTCAGGTAACCCATCAGACAGCTCCACTTGGGCTCTCTATCTCACCCTCTCATCATGAGACTCTGTCCCTGCTCGTCTTACCAGATGGCATCGATCAGGTGCTTCTCGGGGTTCCCTGGCTCCGTTGCCAATCTCCTCATATTGAGTGGGCATCAGGGAAAATACTGGCCTGGAGCAAAGATTGTGAGGGAATGTGTCTGAAGGGCAGTCTTCAGATGGCTTCCACTGAAGTGCCTGCGGATCTCTCCGCACTTCCTAAACCCTACCATCAGTATGCGGACGTCTTCTCCAAAAAAATCTGCGGAGACGCTCCCGCCGCACCGTCCATACGATTGCCGGATAGACCTCATGCCAGGCACAGAACCTCCTAGAGGCTGTGTGTATCCACTATCACTCCCCGAGACAGAAGCTATGTCACAGTATATCCGGGAGAACCTGGCTAGGGGTTTTATTAGAAAGTCGGTGTCGCCGGCTGGTGCAGGGTTCTTCTTCGTTCAGAAGAGCGGAGAGTTACGTCCCTGCATTGACTACAGAGGTCTCAATGCCATAACTGTAAAAAATAAATACCCTCTTCCGCTGATCTCTGAACTGTTTGACAGGTTGCGAGGGGCCCGGATCTTTACGAAACTAGATCTATGGGGGGCATACAACCTGATCCGCATTCGCGAAGGAGACGAGTGGAAGACAGCCTTTAATACCAGGGATGGCCACTACGAATATCTGGTCATGCCCTTCGGCCTTTGTAATGCGCCTGCTGTCTTCCAGGATTTTGTCAACGACGTCTTCCGCGACATGCTCTCTACCTCGGTGGTGGTCTATCTGGATGACATTCTCATCTTTTCGCCAGATTTGGCCACTCACCGGAGAGACGTCAGCAGGGTCTTCAACCGTCTACGGGCGAACTCCCTTTTCGCCAAGCTGGAAAACTGCCAGTTTGAGCAGGAGTCCTTGCCGTTCCTGGGCTACATCATCTCGGCCCAGGGGTTGGCTATGGATCCGGCCAAACTGCAAGCGGTAATGGATTGGTAAGAACCCCATTCACTCAAAGCGGTGCAGCGCTTTTTAGGGTTCGTCAATTATTACCGCCAGTTTATACCTCACTTTTCCACACTGGTTGCTCCTTTGGTTGCTCTCACGAAGAAAGGAGCTAACCCTAATGCTTGGACCGAACAGGTCTCCAAGGCCTTCTAGGCTATAAAATCTCATTTTGCTGGCGCTCCCATTTTACATCGTCCCAATGTGAACAAATCATTTATACTGGAGGTAGATGCCTCTTCTGTCGGTGCAGGAGCAGTCCTTTTCCAAAAGGATGCTCAAGGTTGGAAGCATCCCTGCTTCTTCTCAAAGACCTTCGCACCGGCGGAGAAGAATTACTCCATCAGGGACAGGGAGCTGCTAGCCATGAAGTTGGCCTTTTCAGAGTGGAGACACCTCCTGGAGGGAGCTCGGTTTCCCTTCCAGGTCTATACAGACCATAAAAACCTGGTCTACCTACAGACGGCCCAACAACTGAACTCTCGTCATGCCAGGTGGTCGCTTTTCTTCTCCCGCTTCCGCTTCACCTTGCATTATCTATCAGGAGAGAAGAATGTCCGTGCGGATGCTCTCTCGCGCTCGGTGGTTTTGGCGGAGGAAGGGGAGGCTGAGCCTCGGTTAATCCTCCCGCCGTAGAGTTTTACGACCGTGGCTCCAGTGGCTCTCGAGTCAGTGCCACCAGGCAAGACCTTGGTGCCTCCTCAGCTACGGCCTGAGGTTCTCGTCTGGGCACAAGCCTCCAGGGTGGGTGGTCATTTTGGTAATAAACGGACCACCGAACTCCTGGCAAGGTCATATTGGTGGCCACATATGGCTCGAGATGTTAAGGAATACGTGCAAGCATGCATCTTGTGTGCTCGGAACAGACCCTCTAGATAGAGGCCGGCGGGGCTGCTGTATCCCCTGCCAGTGGCGGATAGACCTTGGGAGAATGTTGGCATGGATTTCGTGGTTGGCCTGCCCAAGTCTGGTGGCAGTACGGTCATCTGGGTGGTCACCGACCATTTTTCCAAAATGGTACATTTGGTGCCACTCGCACGTTTGCCGTCCGCTCGTGGTCTTACCACTTTGTTCATCAAGTACGTATTCTGCCTACATGGCATGCCGGACAAAATCGTTAGTGATCGAGGTCACCAGTTCGCGTCTCGGTTTTGGAGGGAGCTCTGCAGCTTACTCAGCATCGAGCTAAATCTGTCCTCCGCTTACCATCCCGAGACGAACGGATTGGTCGAGAGAGCCAATCAGACCTTGGTCACCTACCTACGGCATTTTGTTTCTGCCAGGCAGGATGACTGGGCATCCTTGCTACCATGGGCCGAATTTGCCCTAAACAATGCGGTGGCTGATTCCACTGGTCAGACACCCTTTCTCCTAAACTACGGCCAACATCCACGCGTCCCTGTCCCGATGCCAGTGTCCTCCACTGACTCCAGGGTGGCAGACTGGGCAGTGGAGGCCGGGGACATTTGGGATTGCACTCAGGATGCTATCTGTGCTTCTAAGGAAAGGATGAGGGCGTCCGCCGACACACATCGGCGACCCGCTCCAAGTTTCTCCCCTGGCGACATGGTGTGGCTCTCCACCCGAAATATCAAACTGCTGGTCGAGTCCCCCAAGTTCGCGCCGCGTTACATTGGACCTAAGGTCCTTGAGCGAATTAGCTCAGTGGTCTATCGCCTGGCTCTTCCTCCACATTTAGCCATTTCGGACGTGTTTCATGTGTCCCTCCTCAAATCAATTCACATGGCCCGGTTTTCTGAGTCATCGGCCGGGTTGTCAGACTTATCGTCTGATGAGTTTGAGGTTAATGCGATTGTAGGGCGCAGGTTTGTCCGTGGCAAAAAATTTTATTTAGTGGATTGGAAGGGTCATGGGCCCGAGGCTCGAACCTGGGAGCCGGTGGAAAACATCCACGCACCACTCCTGATTGCAGCCTTTGAGCGCAGTGAGGCGGGCCCTAGGAGGGGGGGTAATGTTAGGCGTCGGATTTCTGGCTCTGCACAGCAGGAATCCAGAGCTGTATATTCAGCAGTCTCCCATTCTGCTCCGACCACTCAGGGCCCTGCTCAGCAATCATGGCAAGCCAGGCGTGCTGCTCAGACTTGTACTGTGAGCCTGGATGTTGCTGCCACCTCTGGTGATGCAAAGGTAGCGCAACCTGCTCAGCAGGGAACCGCTCCAGAGGCCAAGTCCTCGTGCCGTGCTACTGGGCATGCCCGCAACTTGACCTCTAACTGGAGAGCAGAGATCACGTGCTCAGGTCCTGCGTCGGATCTGATTGGTTCCTTCCAGGGTACTGGAAGGTCCCGGAAGCACATGGCTATAAAAAGCCCGCATGGCGGCTCGGCCTTGCGCTAGTGTAGCATATTATGCTGAGTGTGAATGGTGATGGATGCATGTTCTGGTGACTGACTTATTAAGAAACCCCTTCCCTCTGATAATACGAATGGGGACAGAGTGATGGTTCTAGTCAACGCCAGGTAGTGGCAGGCTCTACGCCACTGTGCTTTCCGCACCTAGCACTAGCGTCCGACAGTGTCCGGCACCTCCGGCACTGTCGTTAAGAGACTTCTGTTTACGTCGCGCTGCAGTCAGCAGCACCTATTGGCGTTTGCGGCTGCGACGCCACACGCTGGCTGGCCCTGTGATGTGAACAGGCCCAGCGTTTATTTCTAAATTACTCTAGGGCGTCTCTGTGCCTTAAACAGAGCTGCTCCTAGCACCTCGGGTGACGCTAACCCGAGCGCTGTACTCCGCCCTCTGGCGAATCTGCCATTATCCAGCAGCGGTCTTTACACCTACCGCACGGTGGACCCCGAGCGGCGAACACACCTCCTATAGTTTATATTTGGTGCGTTCCACCGTCCCTAACCACCGGGACATGTGGAAGGTATCAGAGGCGGCAAGATCGCCAAGTTTAAGAAGGGACACGTGGGAGACCACGGAAGCGGAAAAACCGCCCGGAGCATAAGTTGAAGTGGGACGCTGCGGTGTGTTGGTGGATGTCTCTACTCTCTGTTTAAGGAAGCTTACCCGAGCACACGAGACACATGCCTGAATGTTTTTTTAATGTCCCGAGCCCTGTGCTGCCACCAATACGACCCTGCCAGGAGTTTTGTGGTCTGCATGTAGCCACAGTGACCACCTGCCCTGGACGCGTGTGCCCACGTGAGAACCTTCGGCCGAAGGCAAGAGCGGACAAAGGTCTTGACCCGGCGGCACAGAGTTTGGCCATTGCTGGGCCCCGTTATCCTGGGAAACAGAGTGCTGACAGTGGCAGCCGCAAGAGGAGCTTAGTGCCGGACGTGCCCCGAGACTGGCACGAGACACCTCCATGGGCTCTGGGAGTGAACACTCTGGCTCGGGTGATTCCAGAGGTTCAAAGAGGTTGGGAGCCGGAGTAACCTTCCGTCTTGATTGAGCGCGCTCCAGCCCGCTCTCCGAAAAACGGAGATCTGTACGGGTGGCAATGGCAATCAGCTCCTCCAGGCTTGTAGGAACCTCTCTGGTAGAAAGAGCATCCTTAACATGCTCAGCTAAACCTCTCCAAAACACAGGGATGAGGGTTTTGTCAGACCACTCCAGCTCGGAAGCCAGTGTCCGAAAACGAACGGCATACAGACTAACCGAGAGGGATCCCTGAGTCAAAGCAAATAGCTGTAGAGAGGTGTTGTGCATGACCCGTGGTCCCAGGAAGACCTGCTTAATAGCTGTTAAAAACTGAGCAGCGGTCCGAACCTCTGGGTCTCCACGCTCCCATAGTGGCGTAGCCCACTCCAACGCCTTGCCCGACAGAAGGGAAACAATAAACCCCACCTTGGCCCGTTCCATAGGGAATCGCGCAGCCAGTAACTCCAGCTGGATTGAGCACTGACTGACGAAACCCATACAGAAGGCGCCATCGCCAGAAAATTTATCGGGCAAAGGGAGGCGGGTAATTGTCGGCACGTGGGAGGACGAGGACATACGTGAAACCGCCTCTGCGATCGCCTGTACAGCAGCCTCCGAAGACTTTGCCGCTGAGATAACACTCTCAAGAGTAGCCAACCGGCCCTCTAGCTGGCGAATGCATTGTAGGAGTTGCTGCTGATCTGCCATTACTAGCCAGACCCTGGCGCTAGTATAATGTTAGGAACGGCGGAACGCACTAAATAAAAATAAATAATAAAGTGCATTCGCCACTCAGGGTCCACCGTGCAGTAGGTGTTACACCGCAGCTAGGTAATGACAGACGAGCAATATGGCAGTATAAAGCGCACAGGTTTAACTTCACCGGAAGTGCGCAGAGCGGGCTCTGTTCACACACAGAGGTGCCGCAACATAAACATAAAAAAACACTGAGCCTGTTAGTATCACAGGCCTCAGGAAAATGCACACACGGTATCTGGTCACAGGAGCAGGACCTAAGACAGAGGAGCTGCTTCCATCTAGACCTACCGTGTGTGCGGCATCGCTGCTCCGAGCGCCAAGAAGGGCTGCAACTGCAGCGCAGCATAGGACACTGCCGCTCGATGACAAAGCTAGAAAGCATGCGCAATGTCGGACGCTAGCGTAGAGGTGTGGTGAGCACAGTGGCCTAAGGCTTGCCACTGACTGGCGCTGACTGCTAAACTAATTCCCTATCCACATACGTAATATCAGAGGGAAGGGGTTTTATGAGTCAGTCACCAGAATCATACATCCGTCACCTTTCACACATAGCAAGTATAGTCTTTACTAGCGCATAGCGGAATGGCCATGCGCACTTTTTATAGCCGTGCGGGACCTTCCAGATCTCCAAGATGGACCAATGAGATCTGGAACAGGACCTGGGCACATGACTCCCGATCTCCAATGGGAGATCGTCTCGTGAGCATGCCCAGTAGGAGCACAGAGGAACTTAGTCTCTGGAGTGGTCTGCTGCAAAGTAATCTCCTCTGCAGTAGAAAGACAGCAGGAGACCACAGAATGTGAGGCTCTAGATTCCTGCAGAGCAGACGCAGAAACCTGACGCCTAACAGCGCTAGTATAATGTTAGGGACGGTGGAATGCACTAAATAATAATAGTAAGTGCGTTCGCCGCCCGGGGTCCACCGTGCAGTGTTACACTGCTGCTACGTAATGGCAGATGCCCAATATGGCGTTATAACGCACGCGGGTTGAACGTCACCCGGTGTGCACTGGGCGGACTCTGTTACTTCACAGAGGCGCCGAAGCGTTAAACACAAATGTCGAGCCTGTTGGACTCACAGGTCTCAGCGGATTGCCCGCACGGTATATGGTCACAGGACTCGGGCCCAAGACACAGGGTCAGCTTCCCTCTAGACCTACCGTGCATGCGGCGCCGCAACCACGGACGCCAAGAAGTACTGCTGACTGCAGCGCAGCGACAGACACTGTACAACAATGCCTGGTAGCAGGCACACTGTCGGACGCTATACTGTGGATGATATGCACTGTAGCTTGCCACTGACTGGCGCTGACTCTATCACTAGTTCCCTATCCACACACATAATATCAGAGGGAGGGGAATCTTAATGAGTCATTTGCAAGTCCATGCATCTGTCATCATTCACACAGGTAGCAAAGGGAGGTCGTCTCCTGAGCATGCTCAGTGGAGAGAGGGAAGGACTTAGCCTCTGGAGTGGCTTGCTGCTGATCAGCGTGTGTTGCTATTGCTAGCCAACAGGTGGCAGCAACAGCCAGACCCACAGAGCTGGTCTGAGCAGAGCATTGGGAATGATAGGACTGCCAAGCAGGCTCCTCTGCAGTCATTGGAGAATGAGAGACCGCTGAATGCAAGGCTCTTGACTCCCGCTGTGCAGCTGCAGGAACCCAATGCCTAACACAGAGGCTTGGACCTGAGAGCCAGTGGAGAACATCCGCACTCCACTTCTCATTGTGGCATTTGAGCTTAGCGAGGCTCAGAGGGGGGGCCCTAGGAGATGGGGTAATGTTAGGCATCAGGTTCCTGTTGCCGCACAGCGGGAATCCCAAGCCTTGCTTCCGGTGGTCTCCCATTCCTCTTCAGCCGCAGAGGAAGCTGCTCAGCAGACTCTTCGGTCCCAGCGCTCTGCCCAGACTAGCTCTGTGGGTTTGGTTGCTGCTGCCACCACCTCTGGTCCAGCTATAGCAACGCATGCTGGTCAGCAGCGAGCTACTCCAGGGACTAAGTGTTACGGCTGGCGGAATGCACCGACTTATAAAGTAGTAGTAGGTGCGCTCGCAGCCCGGGGTCCACCGTGCAGAGGTGGTACACTGCTGCTAGACAATGGTGGAAGAATAGAGCGGCTTGAAAACAGTCACACATGGGTTACGTCACCCAGTGTGAACAGGAGCGGACTCTATTAATTCACAGAACCGCACAGCCGCTGAACGTGCATGCCAGAGCCTGTTTAGTTCACAGAGCTCGTCCAAAGAGCGCACAGCAAATAGCCACAGAACTCTACCCCAAGGACACGGGGTTAGAGTCCCTCTAGGCCACTGAGCGTGCGGCGTCGCTACCACGAATGCCGCTATAGACGCTGACTATGCAGTGTGGAGCACTTGCACTGAGGCGTGCCGAGTCACTGATGAAGACTAAAGACTGACTCAAACTCTGGCCTACCTACGCCTACGCCTGGGCGCTAGCAGGCTAGGCTGCACAACACATGTGTACCAAGGGTAGGGGTTTCATAATGAGTCAGTCACAAGAGACATTCATACGTGGATACATCACTCACTCCATATAGTCTGAAAATACAGTCTATCCTAGCGCGCGGCCATGCGAACCTTTTATAGCCGCGAGCGTCCGGCACCTTCCTGGCTTCTCGGATGGGTCAATCCGAACAGGAGCAGGACCTGAGCACGTGACCCTTGATCTCCAATGGGAGATCACGCCACGGGCATGCTCAGTGGCCCGACATGGGGACTTAGTCCCTGGAGAATCTCGCTGCTGAGCAGCATGTACTGCCATAGCTGTGCCAGAGGTGGCAGCAGCAAGCAAACCCACGGAGCTGGTCTGGGCAGAGCGCTAGGACCGACGAGTTTGCTGAGCAACCTCCTCTGCAGCTGGAGAGGATGGGAGACGACCAGAAGCAAGGCTCGGGATTCCCGCTGTGCAGCGACAGGAACCCGACGCTCAACACTTATTCCTCCATTAGGTCCACTGAGCATGCCTGTGGGACGATTTCCCATTGGAGATCAGAGGTCACGTGCTCAGGTCCTTCACCAGCTTGGATTGGACCATCAGGAAGGTCCCGGAAGGACGCTGCTATAAAAGGGTCGCATGGCCGCTCGGCCATGCGCTAGTATAGACTGCATTACCAGAGTATGAGGAGTGAGTGTTGTTTGAATGACTCACTAAGAAGCCCCTACCCTTGGTACGCATGTGGTGTGCAGCCTAGCCTGTTAAGTACCCAGGCTTAGGTAGAGGCAGAGTCTGAGACTGGCATCATTGTACACCGATGGCTCTGCACGCCACAGTGCATGTGCTCGACACTCCACCATAGTCAGTGTCTATTGTGGCGTCTGCAGGTGCGACGCCATGCGCTCAGATGGCCAAGAGAGACTCTGACCCCGTGTCCTTGGGGCAGAGATCTGTGACCTCATTCTGTGAGCTAAACAGGCTCCGACATTTATGTTCTGTGGTAGTGCGGCTCTGTGAGGTAACAGAGTTCACCCTTTACACACCGGGTGACGTTAACCTGCGTGTCTTCTTCCTTTATACCGCCATATAGCGTCCGCCATTACCTAGCAGCAGTATACCACCTCTGCACGGTTGCGATCGCACTTTTTCATATTTTATATTTAATGCAATCCGCAACCCTAACAGGGACATTGTCGCTTTTATTTCCATCAGACGTACTTTAGAAGTTGAGGAAAAATTGTGGAATGTTCTCTAGATAGCTGTGTTATTTTCTGTAGAAACAAGTCTAGAAAAAGTGAGGGCGGTCTGTGCTGTATGAAGATGAAAGACTTCAACTAGACAAGTGATGAGTGATTCAGTGTTTTACCTGTTCACTTACACTATACACTGTATATTATATACAGAGCTCCTGCATGTACTGTCAGTGGTGATCACTGTATTACCTGTAAACAGACATTATATACAGAGCTCCTGTGTATAATGTCACTGGTGATCACTGTGTTATCTGTACACTGACAGTATATACAGAACTCCTGTATATATTACCACCAGTGATCCCTGTATTAACTGACACTACATACAGAACAGAATTATACACTCTTTATTATATATACAATTGTGGCCAAAAGTATTGACACCCCTGCAATTCTGTCAGATAATACTCAGTTTCTTCCTGAAAATGATTGGAAACACAAATTCTTTGGTATTATTATCTTCATTTAATTTGTCTTAAATGAAAAAACACAAAAAGAATTGTCCTAAAGCCAAATTGGATATAATTCCACACCAAACATAAAAAAGAGGGTGGACAAAAGTATTGACACTGTTCGAAAAATCATGTGATGCTTCTCTAACTTGTGTAATTAACAGCACCTGTAACTTACCTGTGGCACCTAACAGGTGTTGGCAATAACTAAATCACACTTGCAGCCAGCTGACATGGATTAAAGTTGACTCAACCTCTGTCCTGTGTCCTTGTGTGTACCACATTGAGCATGGAAAAAAAAAGAAGACCAAAGAACTGTCTGAGGACTTGAGAAACCAAATTGTGAGGAAGCATGAGCAATCTCAAGGCTACAAGTCCATCTCCAAAGACCTGAATGTTCCTGTGTCTACCGTGCGCAGTGTCATCAAGAAGATTAAAGCCCATGGCACTGTGGCTAACCTCCCTAGATGTGGACGGAAAAGAAAAATTGACAAAAGATTTCAAAGCAAGATTGTGCGGATGTTGGCTAAAGAACCTCGACTAACATCCAAACAAGTTCAAGCTGCCCTGCAGTCCGAGGGTACAACGGTGTCAACCCGTACTATCCGTCGGCATCTGAATGAAAAGGGACTGTATGGTAGGAGACCCAGGAAGACCCCACTTCTTACCCCGAGACATAAACAAGCTAGGCTGGAGTTTGCCAAAACTTACCTGAAAAAGCCTAAAACGTTTTGAAAGAATATTCTCTGGTCAGATGAGACAAAAGTAGAGCTTTTTGGGCAAAGGCATCAACATAGAGTTTACAGGAGAAAATAAGAGGCATTCAAAGAAAAGAAAAAAAAAAAAACACGGTCCCTACAGTCAAACATGGCGGAGGTTCCCTGATGTTTTGGGGTTGCTTTGCTGCCTCTGGCACTGGACTGCTTGACCGTGTGCATGGCATTTTGAAGTCTGAAGACTACCAACAAATTTTGCAGCATAATGTAGGGCCCAGTGTGAGAAAGCTGGGTCTCCGTCAGAGGTCATGGGTCTTCCAGCAGGACAATGACCCAAAACACACTTCAAAAAGCACTAGAAAATGGTTTGAGAGAAAGCACTGGAGACTTCTAAGGTGGCCAGCAATGAGTCCAGACCTGAATCCCATAGAACACCTGTGGAGAGATCTAAAAATGGCAGTTTGGAGAAGGCACCCTTCTAATATCAGGGACCTGGAGCAGTTTGCCAAAGAAGAATGGTCTAAAATTCCAGCAGAGCATTGTAAGAAACTCATTGATGGTTACCGGAAGCGGTTGGTCGCAGTTATTGTGGCTAAAGGTTGTGCAACCAAGTATTAGGCTGAGGGTGCCAATACTTTTGCCTGGCCCATTTTTGGAGTTTTGTGTGAAATGATCAATGTTTTGCTTTTTGCTTCATTCTCTTTTGTGTTTTTTCATTTAAGACAAATTAAATGAAGATAATAATACCAAAGAATTTGTGTTTGCAATCATTTTCAGGAAGAAACTGAGTATTATCTGACAGAATTGCAGGGGTGTCAATACTTTTGGCCACAACTTTAAAGCTCCGGTGTATAATGGCACTGGTGATCCCTGTATTACCTGTACACTGACACTACACACTTTGCAATAAAAAGAGAGAAGAGCCAGCACTGCCAGTGGTCAGAACGCATAACATGAGGTGCACATGCACATATCTTACTGCATTCAAAATGAGACATTTAGCAAAATATTGATCAATATATTGAGCCACCCCGCCACGCCAAGGCAATCTCATATGGGAGGTCCTACTCTACATTTTTATTTATTCACTGTGCCATTGCGGCCTCCTAAATGTTTTAAAAGCAAGACCATGTCAAATGCAATCCATACCTGAAGCATATCTGCATCACTCCCGTGCAGCCAGATGGAGCAGGTGCAGATGAAGGCCAACCAGGTCTGAACACAGACATCTCAGGTTTGACCTCCACATACTGCCTGACCAGCAAACACAGATGAAGGGCAATGCAGGCTCAGACATGGATGCAAAAATAAATAAAGCCTGGGGCAGGGCGGGGCTGCCGTGAGTGTGCACAGCAGCCTAGATCAATCACAATAAACACAGAAAAGATGGCGAACATGACCCAGCATGCACGGCGACAGTGGTGGTCAGCCACAAAACCAATTTGCAATAAAAAGAGAGAAGAGCCAGCACTGCCAGTGGTCAGAACGCATAACATGAGGTGCATATGCACATATCTTACTGCATTCAAAATGAGACATTTAGCAAAATATTGATCAATATATTGAGCCACCCCGCCACGCCAAGGCAATCTCATATGGGAGGTCCTACTCTACATTTTTATTTATTCACTGTGCCATTGCGGCCTCCTAAATGTTTTAAAAGCAAGACCATATCAAATGCAATCCATACCTGAAGCATATCTGCATCACTCCCGTGCAGCCAGATGGAGCAGATGCAGATGAAGGCCAACCAGGTCTGAACACAGACATCTCAGGTTTGACCTCCACACACTGCCTGACCAGCAAACACAGATGAAGGGCAATGCAGGCTCAGACATGGATGCAAAAATATATTGTGGCTCAATATATTAATCAATATTTTGCTAAATGTCTCATTTTGAATGCAGTAAGATATGTGCATGTGCACCTCATGTTATGCGTTCTGACCACTGGCAGTGCTGGCTCTTCTCTCTTTTTGTTGCAAATTGGTTTTGTGGCTGACCACCACTGTTGCCGTGCACGCTGGGTCATGTTCGCCATCTTTTGTGTGTTTATTGTGATTGATCTAGGCTGCTGTGCACACTCACGGCAGCCCCGCCCTGCCCCAGGCTTTATTTATTTTTGCATCCATGTCAGACCTGGTTGGCCTTCATCTGCACCTGCTCCATCTGGCTGCACGGGAGTGATGCAGATATGCTTCAGGTATGGATTGCATTTGATATGGTCTTGCGTTTAAAACATTTAGGAGGCCGCAATGGCACAGTGAATAAATAAAAATGTAGAGTAGGACCCCCCATATGAGATTGCCTTGGCGTGGCGGGGTGGCTCAATATATTGATCAATATTTTGCTAAATGTCTCATTTTGAATGCAGTAAGATATGTGCATGTGCACCTCATGTTATGCGTTCTGACCACTGGCAGTGCTGGCTGTTCTCTCTTTTTGTTGACACTACACACTGTATACACTGTATACTATGTACAGAGCTCCTGTGTGTAATGTCATTTATGTTAATATTAGTATTGCAATTTTTTCTTAACCCCTTAACGACCAGGGGTATTTTTGGTTTTGCAATTTCATTTTTCCCTCCCCTTGTTTCCAGAGCCATAACTTTTTATTTTTCTGTTTATATGGCTATGTGAGGGCTTTTTTTTGCGGGACGAGTTGTACTTTTAAATGACACCATTGGTTTTATCATGTCGTGTACTCAAAAACAGGAAAAAAATTCCAAGAGCGGTGAAATTGCAAAATAAGTTCAACCCCACACTTGTTTATTGCTTGGCTTTTTTGCTAGGTTCACTAGATGCTAAACCTGATTTGCCATTATGATTCTCCAGGTCATTACGAGTTCATAGACACCAAACATGTCTATGTCCTCTTTTATCTAAGTGGTGAAAAAAAATTCCAAAGTTTGCTAAAAAAAAAAAAAAAAAAATTGTGCAATTTTCCGAGACCCGTAGCGTCTACAATTTTCATGATCTGGGGTCGGGTGAGGGCTTATTTTTTCCATGCTGGGCTGACATTTTTAACGATACCACTTTTGTGCAGATACGCTCTTTTGATCGCCCGTTATTGCATTTTAATGCAATGTCTTGGCGACCAAAAAAACAATTCTGGCGTTTTGAATTTTTTTCTCGCTACGCCGTTTAGCGATCGGGTTAATGCTTTTTTTTATTGATAGATCGGGCGATTCTGAAGGCGTCGATATTTAATATGTGTATGTGGGATTTTTTTTTTACTGTTTAATTTTGATTGGGGCGAAAGGAGGGTGATTTGAACTTAGGTTTTTTTATTTTTTTTTTTATTTTTAAACATTTTTTTTTACTTTTGGCATGCTTCAATAGCCTCCATGGGAAGCATGTGCAACCCGATTGGCTCTGCTACATATGGGCGATGAGCAGATCGCCTATATGTAGCAGATTTACTGCTGTGCTTTCAGCGCCGACCACCAGGTCACGTGACAGGGGTCGGCGATGAGGTCACTTCCGGCCCGGCGGCCGGAAATGCTATTTAAATACCCGCTGTCAGCTTTGACAGCGGGATTTAACTAGTTAATAGGCGCGGGCGGACGGCGATTCCGCTCGCGCCTATTGCGGGCACGTCAGCCGTTCATAACAGCTGACATGTCCCGGCTTAGATGCGGGCTCAGCGCCGGAGCCCTCATCAAAGCAGGGGAGATGTCTGATGACGGGCTGTGTCCGTCATTGTACATTAAAGGGTTAATTAATGATCACTATTGTAGTATTTAGTCACTGTGTAGTGGTGATATGTGGTCTGGTGATGGTGTGGATGTATTTATGCCTTACTTGCAGTATTATTCAGTCACTATGTGGAGGTAATTTGTGGTCCGGCCATGTTGTGATGAAAATAAGAGAACAGACCAAGCAAAAAAAATGGTATGCACACCTAATAAATCTATGAGAAATAGATATGTAAAAAATGCTTTATTTGGAAAAACAGAACACACAATTAAAACCATTTAAAATAAGACAATCAATGTCCCAATAGCACACCCCTGTATCCAAATGACACATATAAGCAGAGGAAGGGGGAGGAGCTAACGTTCACCATTAACGAATGTGAAGTTCCCGCTCAGTGGCTGTCTGCGGAGGACTTTCCTGTTCTCTGTCTTTCTGTAACAGGACGGACAGATAGCGGGAATGTGTTTGTGTCCAGCGATCAATGGTCGCTTCTGTTCTATACTGTTTATATATTCTCAGAATCATAACTTTTCTTCTTTCATTTGTGACTCCATCATACCAGCAATATTCCAAGTGCCGGGAATATACAGACGCAAGGTCCTGCAGTTTGGAGACAACCAGTGGAGTGGAGTCACTCTAAACTTAAAAGGAATCTGTCATCCTTCTTTTATGCTTGCAGCTGCCGGCATAGACATCGGGGGCTTATCTACAGCGTTCTGTAATGCTGTATATAAGCCTCCGATGTAATCTGAAAGAGAAGAAAAACACATTATATTATACTCACCGGGGTGGGCGGTCCGGTGGGTGTTGCGGTCCGGTCTGACACCTCCCTTCTTCATGCGATGACGTCCTCTTCTCCCGTTCTGTAATGGCTGCGGCACAGGCGCACTGCTCTGCCCTATTGAGGGCAGAGCAGAGTCCTGCAGTGCGCAGGCGTCGGGAGAGGTTTGGCGCCTGTGCACTGCAGAGTTCTGCTCTGCCCTCAACAGGGCAGAGCAGTGCGCCTGCGCCGCAGCCATTACAGAACGGGAGAAGAGGACGTCATCGCATGAAGGGAGGCGTCAGACCGGACCGCAACGCCCACCGGACCGCCCACCCCTGTGACTATAATATAACGTGTTTTTCTTATCTTTCAGGTTACATCAGAGGCTTATATACAGCATTACAGAACGTTGTAGATAAGCCCCTGATGTCTATGCCAGCAGCTGCAAGCATAAAAAAAAGGTGACAGATTCCCTTTAACACGTAAGATTTCCAGGATCAGACCTGTGTGGCCTATAGGAGTTGGCGAGTGTACACAGGAATACTCAGAGCACAATAAGTATTAAAGGTCAGGCATTCGCTCGTCTTGAGGGAGGATTTGGGGGCTCTGAAAAGAGCCTTTGTGTTGCAGTCAGGTGGGCAGGACAGATCTAAGCTCTCTCCCCACGGATCCGGCGGGCCAGCTGGATATCTTTGGGCATGATGGTGACCCTCTTAGCGTGGATCGCGCACAGATTTGTGTCCTCAAACAGCCCCACCAGATAAGCCTCGCTGGCCTCCTGCAGGGCCATGACAGCGGAGCTCTGGAAGCGGAGATCGGTCTTGAAGTCCTGGGCGATTTCTCTCACCAGGCGCTGGAAGGGAAGCTTACGGATCAGCAGCTCGGTGGACTTCTGGTAGCGGCGGATCTCACGGAGAGCAACTGTCCCTGGCCGGTATCTGTGCGGCTTCTTCACTCCGCCAGTGGCGGGAGCGCTTTTCCTGGCGGCCTTAGTGGCCAGCTGCTTGCGGGGCGCTTTCCCTCCGGTGGATTTCCGAGCGGTCTGCTTAGTTCTGGCCATAGCTCCGTATAGAAGAGAACAGAAGTGATGAGAGGAGCAGAGTGAGCGGCTATTTATACTCCTCTGCCGATATCCACGCTTCATGTGGACACGCCCCCTGCATTCCATTGGTTATTTTATGGAATGGCAGCAGCCAATAGCGTGTGACGTCCGCGACCAATCGCTGTTCAATGATCACCCTGATTCTCAGGAACCCCGCCCTCTACACGAGGGGGCGTGGCCTCTGCTGTTCACATTTCTTTCCCCCTATACAAAAAAGAAAAATAAATTCCAGGCGTTCTGCTCTGCTCTATAGAGGAAGAGGCGCCGCCCCTCCCTGTGACATCTTCCCCACACATGGTCACATGGGCATGACGTCAGCAGAGGTCCTCAAAGCATCTCCCTCAAACCAGACACACGCGAGCCCTGCTTCCTGCCTTCAGCCGGCAGAGCGCCAGAGGACTAAGCTGGGCCCCGCCCCTTCTGGTGACGTCATCTCCTCACAGGAACCGCCGAGCTGGACGCTCCTCCTTCCTCTCCCGTGGATTTCCTGTGTCCGATACGCGGCTCTGCGGGTGGGAGGTCTGTACAGAGTCCGTCATCCTCTATGTGGGTTGTTTCTCCCTCCTATGTCGCCTCCATACTCCGCAGCGCTGTACACACAGTATGAGCACACTCACTGTAGTCACATTCACACCTGTGATTCCTCCCTGTGCAGTGATCGCGGTTTCCTCTTTGCCTCCAGACAGTATTGTCCTCCCCTGTAATAATTCTCCCTTCTTCCCCCACCTGATAATACTCCCCTATTCACCTGCAGGCGGCCATAATTCCTTCTTTGTGCCCCTAAATCAGGGGCCTCAGACTTTTTAAACAGGGTCCAGATCGGTCCCTCAGACTATTGGGGGGCCGGAATATAGCTTATAAAAGAGCGATGAACCGATTCCTGCACAGATCTTATTATGAAGTAAGAAAACAAAAAATGCAATATTTAAAATGAAGTAAAGTTAAATGAAAAAAGTACCGATTTTTCAATGGGTTCTCTGAATATCCTGCACTACGAGTCAATTTTTTTCTTTCTTGATATCGTTGTTTCCTAGGGATTCCAGATTGCTTTTCATAAAATTCCAATATATATACAGCTCTACAAAAACTATATACCAGCAATAAAATTTCCCACACAGAGACATACAGACTACACTGCCCATCACTGCAGCCTCGCCGGTGGCCGTCACTGCAGCCTCGCCGGTGGCCGTCACTGCAGCCTCGCCTGTGGCCATCACTGCAGCCTCCCCGGTGGCCGTCACTGCAGCCTCCCCAGTGGCCGTCACTGCAGCCTCGCCTGTGGCCGTCACTGCAGCCTCGCCGGTGGCCGTCACTGCAGCCTCCCCGGTGGCCGTCACTGCAGCCTCGCCGGTGGCCGTCACTGCAGCCTCGCCTGTGGCCGTCACTGCAGCCTCGCCGGTGGCCTTCACTGCAGCCTCCCCGGTGGCCGTCACTGCAGCCTCGCCGGTGGCCGTCACTGCAGCCTCGCCGGTGGCCGTCACTGCAGCCTCGCCTGTGGCCGTCACTGCAGCCTCGCCGGTGGCCGTCACTGCAGCCTCGCCGGTGGCCGTCACTGCAGCCTCGCCTGTGGCCGTCACTGCAGCCTCGCCTGTGGCCGTCCATGCAGCCTCGCCGGTGGCCGTCACTGCAGCCTCGCCTGTGGCCGTCACTGCAGCCTCGCCTGTGGCCGTCACTGCAGCCTCGCCTGTGGCCGTCACTGCAGCCTCGCCTGTGGCCGTCACTGCAGCCTCCCCGGTGGCCGTCACTGCAGCCTCGCCGGTGGCCGTCACTGCAGCCTCGCCGGTGGCCGTCACTGCAGCCTCGCCTGTGGCCGTCACTGCAGCCTCGCCTGTGGCCTTCACTGCAGCCTCCCCGGTGGCCGTCACTGCAGCCTCGCCGGTGGCCGTCACTGCAGCCTCGCCTGTGGCCGTCACTGCAGCCTCGCCGGTGGCCGTCACTGCAGCCTCGCCGGTGGCCGTCACTGCAGCCTCGCCGGTGGCCGTCACTGCAGCCTCGCCTGTGGCCGTCACTGCAGCCTCGCCGGTGGCCGTCACTGCAGCCTCGCCTGTGGCCGTCACTGCAGCCTCGCCTGTGGCCGTCACTGCAGCCTCGCCTGTGGCCGTCACTGCAGCCTCCCCGGTGGCCGTCACTGCAGCCTCGCCGGTGGCCGTCACTGCAGCCTCCCCGGTGGCCGTCACTGCAGCCTCGCCAGTGCCCAGATTGGTGGACCTCCACTTTTACCTCAGGCTCAGACTGGTGTGCGAGAGTCCCCAATATGCATCAGGCTGTGTGCCCACTATGTGTTTTTTAAGCGGTTTTGCCGCTTTTTTTTCCGCAGCGGAAACGCTAACAAAACGCATCCCATGCAATCCTATGGGATTCTGCAGTTGCTGTGCTAATGCTGCGGATTTTACCGCTGCGGAATCGCATAGCGGTAAAATCCTCAGCATGTCCATTCTTACTGCAGAATGGCGGCAATTCCACCGCCATAGGATTGCATTGAAACGCTCACTTTATGTATGTGGCTATGCCCACCATGCGTAAAGTGAGCGTTTCATGTGCGTTTGGTACCCAGGGTCTGGAGGAGAGGAGACTGTCCCCCATGCCCTGGGTACCAGATTCCTGTAAAAAAATAGAATTAAAATAAAAAATAGGGGTATACTCACCTTCTTGGAGCCCTCCCCGCCTCTCAGCCACGTTGCCAGCATCTTCCGGTCCTAGGGATGCCTTGTGCGAATCACCTGAGGTGACGTCACAGTCGCGTGACTGCTACGTCATCTGAGGTGATTCTCGCAATACATCCCTGGGAACGGAACTTGCCGACAGAATGCAAGTATATTCCTATTATTTTTTTTTTTTTATTATTATTTTTAACATTCTATCTTTTACTATTGATGCTGCATAGAATCATAGAATCGTAGAGTTGGAAGGGACTTCCTGGGCCATCTGGTCCAACCCCCTGCTCAAAGCAGGATTCGCTAAATCATCTCAGTCAGATGTCTGTCCAGCCTCTGTTTGAAGACTTCCATTGGAGGAGAACTCACCACTTCTCGTGGCAGCCTGTTACACTCATTGATCACTCTAACTGTCAAAAAGTTTTTTCTCATATCTAATATGTGTCTCCTCCCATTCAGTTTCATCCCATTGCTTCTAGTCTTTCCTTGTGCAAATGAGAATAAAGTTGATCCTTCTGCAATGTGACAGCCCTTTAGATATTTGTAGACAGCTATTAAGTCTCCTCTCAGTCTTCTCTTTTGCAAACTAAAAATTCCCAAATCCTGCAACCTTTCCTCATAAGACAGGGTTTGCAGACCGGTCACCATTCTGGTCGCTCTTTTCTGAACGTGCTCCAGTTTGTTGATGTCTTTTTAAAAAAAGATGAGGTCTGACCAAAGAGGATAGCATAGGCAGCATCAGTAGTAAAAAGTTGGTCACACTTGTCAAGCACTGTGGCACAGGAGGCAGAATAAAATGTGAATTGCTTTTCACCAACGATTGAGGCGCTGTCTTTTCTACTATTTGGTATGGACTTTTTCCGGGATGAACTCCCTGGATGTGACGTGCATCTTACTTAGTGTCCTGTAGGTCTCTGGCTATATGAGGTGCGGTTTAACTTATAATTTTTGATTGAAGTGTGACCAACCTGTCAATCACCTTTCCAAGCGATGCTACAAATCGCTCGGAAAGCACAAGCATTCCGCAAGCGCAAAACGCTTTCACTATATATATAGATGTCACCTATGTGCCCCCATATATTAGTAATGTCACCTGTGTGCCCCCATATAACAGTAATGTCACCTGTGTGCCCCCATATAACAGTAATGTCACCTGTGTGCCCCCATATAACAGTAATGTCACCTGTGTGCCCCCATATAACAGTAATGTCACCTGTGTGCCCCCATATAACAGTAATGTCACCTGTGTGCCCCCATATAACAGTAATGTCACCTATGTGCCCCCATATATTACTAATGTCACCTGTGTGCCCCCATATAACAGTAATGTCACCTGTGTGCCCCCATATAACAGTAATGTCACCTGTGTGCCCCCATATAACAGTAATGTCACCTGTGTGCCCCAATATATTAGTAAAGTCACCTACAGATGCTTCTCACAAAATTAGAATATCATCAAAAAGTGAATTTATTTCAGTTCTTCAATACTAAAAGTGAAATTCATATATTCTATAGAGTCATTACACACAGAGTGATCTATTTCACGTGTTTATTTCTGGTAAAGTTGATGATTATGGCTTACAGCCAATGAAAACCCAAAAGTCATTATCTCAGTAAATTAGAATACTTTATAACACCAGCTTGAAAAATTATTTTAAAACTCGAAATGTTGGCCTCCTGAAATGTATGTTCAGTAAATGCACTCAGTACTTGGTTGGGCTCCTTTTGCATCAATTACTGCATCAATGCGGCGTGGCATGAAGGCGATCAGCCTGTGGCACTGCTGAGGGGTTATGGAAGCCCAGGTTGCTTTGATAGCAGCCTTCAGCTCGCCTGCATTGTTGGGTCTGGTGTCTCTCATCTTCCTCTTGACAATACTCCATAGATTCTCTATGGGGTTAAGATCAGGCGAGTTTGCTGCCAATCAAGCACAGTGATACTGTTGTGTGTAAACCAGGTATTGGTACTTTTGGCAGTGTGGACAGGGGCCAAGTCCTGCTGGAGAATGAAATTTCTATCTCCAAATAGTTTGTTGGCAGAGGAAATCATGAAGTGCTCTAAAATGTCCTGGTAGATGGCTGCGCTGACTTTGGTCTTGATAAAACACAGTGGACCTACACCAGCAGATGACATGGCTCCCCAAACCATCACTGATTGTGGAAACTTCACACTAGACCTCCAGCAGCTTGGACTGTGGCCTCTCCACTCTTCCTCCAGACTCTGGAACCGCGATTTCCAAATGAAATGCAATATTTACTTTCATCTGAAAACACCTTGGACCACTGACAACAGTCCAGTTCTTTTTCTCCTTGGCCCAGGTAAGACGCTTCTGGAGTTGTCTATTGGTCATGAGTGGCTTGACTCAAGAAATGTGACACTTGTAGCCCATGTCCTGGATACCTCTGTGTGTGGTGGCTCTTGAAGCAATGACTCCAGCAGTCCACTCCTTGTGAATCTCCCCCACATTCTTGAATGGCCTTTTCTTATTAATCCTTTCATGGCTGCGGTTATCCCGGTTGCTTGTGCACTTTTTTCTACCACACTTTTTCCTTCCACTCAACTTTCCATTAATATGCTTGGATACAGCTCTCTGTGAACAGCCATCTTCTTTAGCAATGACCTTTTGTGGCTCACCCTCCTTGTGGAGTGTGTTAGTGACTGCCTTCAGGACATCTGTCAAGTCAGCAGTCTTCCCCATGATTGTGGAGCTACTGAAACAGACTAAGGGACCTGTTTTAAAGGGAATCTGTCACCCTTTTTTCGACTATTAGCGGCCGGCACCAACATCAGGGGCTTATCGACAGCATTCTGTAATGCTGTAGATAAGCCCCCGATGTAACCTGGATGAGAAGAAAAACAAGTTAGATTATACTGACCCGGGGGCGGTGCAATGGGTGTTGCTGTCCGGTGCCTCCCATCTTCATACAATGCCGTCCTCTTCTTTGCTGCCTGTCGTGGCTCCGGCGCAGGCGCACTGCTCTGCCCTGTTGAGGGCAGAGCAGAATACTGCAGTGTGCAGGCGCCGGACCTCTCTGACCTTTACTGGCGCCTGTGCATTGCAGGATTCTGCTCGGGAGCCACGACAGGCAGCAAAGAAGAGGAGGGCATCGTATGAAGATGGGAGGCACCGGACCGTGACACCCATCGGACCGAACCGCCCCCCTGGTGAGTATAATCTAACTTGTTTTTCCATTACGTCCCTCCGGACAGCACCATGGAGGTAATCCTTCCTTGACCTATAGCGGGACAGGATCACAGAGATGTTAAAAGGCCCCTCCCACCTCCACCCTGCAGTGTTTTTCCTGTCCCAGCAAGGGACGGTTGTATGAGAGGTTGCTCCTAGAGTGAAGATAGCCTGCAGACTTTTATGGCTTTTCATTCCCCCTGGCTGGCAGTCCGTGGCTGATTCCTCTCTGGGTAGAGGTCCCTCAGCCATCAATCGCTGTACCATATGGTCTCGGGGATTGGGGGTCTCAGCCCTCTCTCCCCCCCCCTGTCAAGTGGACCGTGGCTGACACCTCTTGGAGAAGTTCCTCAGCCAGCAGCTAGCCTGCATGATGGGCTCAGGGGGATCGTGCGGCGCGTCCAATCCTTCCCCCTGTCAAGGGGCCCAGGGCCGACAATCCCCGGTGGTGAGTACCTCTGCCCCAAAGACCAGTCGAGCGGACGTGCTCCTGGGTTGAGCCGCTCCTCCCGGTGGGAGGCTCTCGGCTCAGACGTTGGCCGGCAAAACACCACTACTTCCGGAAAACACGCGGTGGAGAAGGCCATCGCGCCTCCGGTAACGTCAGCATAAGGTCGGCGTGCAATCCACGGCAGAACGCGGAAGTGCAGAACGAGACAGGCAACAGGCCAGTTTCCTGGATCTCGTGGGGCACAGGAGAGGAAATCGCTGGCAGTAATACAACATTCCTGACCGTACGCTGCTTCCCTCCATGGTAGGCTCTGGGCGTTATCAGCTCCCCCTGTCTTTCTAGCAGGTGTGGAGCCAGCACAGGTGAGTGCACATTGGAATGTTGTGTTGATGGCCTAGGCCTCTGAGCTGATACTAGCTCATGCCTTTGTGCCAAAAGCCAGGCCTAGAGCCTCATGTGCTCAGATGTGTTTTCACATATAAGCAGCTAGGCCTTGGACTTCTAGGCTATAGTAAGGCCTTATGTCCAAGCTACATCTCATAATGTGACCTCTGTTGCAGGCCATGTCTGCACAGAGCCTTATGGCTGGACACATGGTGGAATGCAGCACATGGTCTCCAGGAAGACTGCCCTCCAGCTGCCGCTCATTAATTAGCTCCTTCAGGTGGAGCCGGTCTGACAATTGAGATTGAGATGTACTATTCAGAGCGGAGGTTTATCCGGATCTCTGATTGCTCTCTTGGATGTAACTGGGCCTGGTCTCTCGTTTGGCACCTTCAAGCATCATATTACATCATTGTGCCTCTGGGCAGCTTATTGCATCATATTGCATCTTAGTGCCTGTATGCATCATATTTCATCTTAGTGCCTCTGTGCATCATATCGCCTCTGCGCATCATATCGCCTCTGCGCATCATATCGCCTCTGCGCATCATATCGCCGCTGCGCATCATATCGCCGCTGCGCATCATATCGCCGCTGCGCATCATATCGCCGCTGCGCATCATATCGCCACTGTGCATCATATCGCCGCCGAGCATCAGATTGCCGCTGGGCATCAGATTGCATCATTGTGCTTTAGATTGCATCATTGTGCTACAGATTGCATTATTGTGCTTCATAGTACCTCTGTGCATCATACTGCATCATATGGCTTCATAGAACCTTTGTACATCATACTGCATAATATAGCTTCATAGTGCCTCTGTGCATCATATGGCTTTATAGTGCCTCTGTGCATCATACTGCATCGTATGGCTTCATAGTGCCTCTGCATCGTATTGTATCATATGGCTTCATAGTTCCTTTGGGCATCGTATTGCATCATAGCACTTTATAGTGTCTCTGTGCATCATATGGCTTCATAGTTCCTTTGTGCATCATATTGCATCATAAGGCTTCATAGTGCCTCTAGGCATCATATTGCTTCATAGTGCCCCACAGTGTCTTTGCCATCATATTGCGTCATAGAGCTTCTGTACTGTACAGCGTAGTGCATCATATGGCGTCATGTGGCTTTGCTACCTCTGGGCCTCAAGGTGTCATTTGTGTCATAGTACCTCGGGCGTTGTGGCTTTGTGCCTCTGGCTGTGGGCCTCTGGCTTAGACCTTCTGACTTGTGCCTTGTTGCAGGCCGCACCTTGTATGGTCGGCCTACCACTTCACATTTTGTCTCAGGCCCCAACTCCGGTCCTCGTGTTTTGGGACACAGATCCAGCTTCTGTTGCTTCATTCTTTGCAACTGGGCTTAGCCAGATGAACAGTTATGCGTGAATTGGCCTAGTAACTTAGCCTTTCTTCTGTTTGGAACAGAACTCTCAAGTGAGTTACTGCCTTGAGTACTAAAGGTAGGTCGCTTTCATAGTTAGCTTTTAAAGGGAGACATACGTCTTTGGGGTTCACCCTTTAAGTGGACATACTATTCTGGGTGCAGGAAATCCCACGAGGTGTAAGAAAATAATTCTTCCCGACTCCACATAGAGCAGTCAGACTAGTTTCCTTGATCGACACCCGGTAGACAGATTCTTGTCCCATAAATCCGTTGTATTATGTTTACTAGGGATGACATCACTGCTCTTTGTACCTTGTGGCGAATCAGCAGCTCTGCGTCATGTGGCAGAGGATCCCATACCCATTGCTCTTACAGCAGTCAGGGCTCCTAAGGTAAAGAAGCTGTATCCAGGACTCTTACAGTCGAGAACCGATAGTCCTTCCGCCTCACAGTAGACAGTACCCTCTGTGATGGGAGGAAACCTACTTCCCTCTTGTTATAGAGTGTGGTTCCTCCCTCCATGGCAGTCAGGGGTATAAATATCTCTAAGAAGATGACATCTAAAGGATTCAGAACAGACATGATCTCCTGGATGAGAGTAGGGTACACACGTCCCAAGGCTCTGCCCATTTTCCATGTACTGTTATTGCTTTGATCCTCCAGCATTCCAAGTTTCTCTGTCCTGCAGGTTTCCTCGTAGTATGGTAAACGGGTCTCTAACCAGGGTTTAATCCGAGCCCAGGAGGACCGACGAAGGAACAGTCCTGTATTATAAGCACATGCAGCGGATTACCGGTCGGCACAGTCCTCATTGTATTATGGCTGTGGTTATCACCATACTTTCGCTGGGCAATGTTTTAAACCTATTCTGTGACTGCGGTGTTCATAAGTATCTATCTTAACTAATAACTAATTCTCTGCGGTTCATTATTGGTATTGGAGAACAACGGGTTTGTTTCCACTGCAGATCTTGTTTGCCACATTCATACTGAAATTGGCCATTATAGACATAGATCAGGCACTCACTATGGGGATCACCTTTGTGGATCTCTTTCGATATCTATATTTCTACTCATCTTTCAGATTATATCTAGCCTGGTTCTTACCTAGGACTTTGAGCCTTGGGCTTCTGTACCCATCCTGGGACCTTTCCTTTGGTATTCTTCATGGTGCTGTCTGGAGGGACGTAAGGGAAAAAGAGAATTAGACCTACCGGTAATTCTGTTTCCAGAAGTCCCTCAGGACAGCACCCTTAGTACCCTCCCTTATGTTTGTCTTTAGGCTTGCATGGGATCGATCCGGCAGATTGTTCATCCATCAGGTCATCATTGCTCGAGATTGGGATGGAGCCGTTAAAGGGTCTTACATATGCGTTAGTAAGGGTGCGTTTAGACCATTTCCATCCATCCTCGGTGGTACTTTGAAAAAACAACGGAGGGTGGAGGTGGAAGGGGCCTTTTAACCGCTCTGTGATCCTGTCACGCTATAGGTCAAGGAAGGACTACCTCCATGGTGCTGTCCTGAGGGACTTCTGGAAGCAGAATTACCGGTAGGTCTAATTCCCTTTTTCTTATCTTTCAGGTTACATCGGAGGCTTATCTACAGCATTACAGAATGCTGTAGATAAGCCCCTGATGGTGGTGCTGGCAGCTCATATGCGAAAAAAGGGGTGACAGATTCCCTTTAAACGCTTAGGAAGCCTTTGCAGGTGGTTTTTGTTAACTATTCTAATTTACTGAGATAATGACTTTTGGGTTTTCATTGGCTGTAAGCCATAATCAACAGTAACAGAAATAAACACGTGAAATAGATCACTCTGTGTGTAATGACTCTATAGAATATAGGAGATTCACTTTTTGTATTGAAGAACTGAAATAAATTAACCTTTTGATGATATTCTGATTTTGTGAGAAGCACCTGTAGGTGACGTTACTAATGTGTAGCGGCACATAGGTGACATTACAAAAATATTTTTTATTTAATTTTTTTTTCCTCTTGAAGTTGGTGCCCAATTCCAGCTATTGCTGTGGGATCTGTGATTTGTCTACTCCACTGTGTATAGGATAATAGAGTATAATAAAGTTGTTATGGACGTGACTTGACTAACATTGTTCATTGACTCTGTTTTCCCTATAGTGATGGTTATTTCTGGTTGTTAAAACTATGATTTCTTTTTTTCACCTTTAAACTTTTTTTAACCCCTAAAGCCGCCGAGGTATTTTCATTTTTACGTTTTCGTTTTTCGCTCCCCTTCTTCTCAGAGCCATAACCTTTTTATTTTTCCGTCAATATGGCCATGTCAGGGCTTATTTTTTGCGGGACGAGTTGTACTTTTGAACAACATCATTGGTTTTAGCATGTCATGTACTCGAAAACGGGGAAAAAAATTCCAAGTGCAGTGAAATTGCAAAACAAAGTGCAATCCCACACTTGTTTTTGGTTTGGCTTTTTTGCTAGGTTCACTAGATGCTAAAACTGACCTGCCATTATGATTCTCCTGGTCATTATGAGTTCATAGACACCAAACATGTCTAGGTTCTTTTTTATCATATTAGTGAAAAAAAATTCCAAACTTTGATAAAAAAATGCGCAATTTTCCGATACCCGTAGCGTCTCCATTTTTCGTGATCTGTGGTTGGGTGAGGGCTTATTTTTTGTGTGCCAAGTAGAGTTGAGCAAAACTGGTCGGTCAATTGCAAAAGTCAGGTTTCATGAAACGAAACCCGACCATAGCGTGAGGTCGGCCACGAGGTCGGCGACCATGGCGCCAAAGTCGCGTTTCAAATGATGCTTCAGCGCCCTTTTTCAGCCAATGATGGAGGACGCACACTGTGGGCAACGCGATGACATAGGCAGCGGTCACCACCATCTTTGAGAAGGGCATGCATCTGATTGGCTTGCTTTGTGTGGCGTCACAGGGTCTATAAAACGGCGTGCACGCCGACCGCCATCTTCTGCTGATCTCAGAATAGGGAGAGCTGCTGCTGCTGATTCTGTAGGGAGAGCGTTAGGCAGGGAAGAAGATGCAAAAAAACTACTTCTGCTGCTAGCGATTTTGCCTGTTCAACACACCAGTTAGTGTGCAGTGCAAGGGGAGGCTATATTTTGGTGCATCAGCTCTGTTGGTTTTTAGGCTGCCTTATAAGGCTCCCTGATAGCTGCATTGCTGTTTGCACACTGCTGTGCAAAATGCTGTTTTAAAAGCAAAAATACTTTTCATCCTCTTTTTTGCCCAGTTACCAAGCGTTCATTTTTCCACACTTTTGTGTGCAGCAGTCCTGCTTATTAGGCTGCCTGCTGCCATACTTGGGACTGAGAGCATCATTGTCAGCTTGCTAAAATCTCTACGGAGATTCAAATTCTCCCCAGTCCTATATAGACATTTTATACACCATCCAATTTCAGCCTGTTATATTGAGGTGTAATCTACACTGGGCCTGAGATAATAGTTCAGTGTCCTCAAGTCTGTAGGGAGATTGAAATTTTCCCCAATACTATATACACCTTGTACCTTGTTTTACAGTACCATATTGCTGGTGGTTTTTTTGGGTACATTTTCCCAAAAATGAGGAAGTGTGTTGGAAGAGGCCGTGGAAGTAGGCGGGGGTTGCCAGCTGGTAATGATGGTGTTGGTGGTGGTGGTGGATCTGCTGGTAGTGGCAAAAGCACAATAGCACCTAATGCAGGAGGTGTTGAGCCTGCGTCATCGTCTGGCTCCACAAGGCCTCGAAGGCTCCCTTTTCTGGGAGTAAGTAAACCGCTTTTAAACCCAGAGCTTCAGGAGCAAGTTTTGGCTTACATTGCTGACACAGCCTCCAGCTCTATCGCCTCCTCTTCTTAACTTTCAAAAAATAAAAGCACTGAGTCGTCTTTGGAGGCTCATGGTCAGGAACCACACATTTCCTTGTGTCCTTCACCCCTACCAAAAGTAAAGGATGCGGCAGGCCACACTACAGATTACTCCATGGAGCTCTTTCACATACCATGCCTGGGTTATCAAGTCAAATCGTGAATTACCCAGTCCAAGAAGAATCTGACAAGGAGTGCACTGATGCACAGCCACTGCTGGATTTATCTGCTGGTTCATTCACTCAGAGCACTACATTGTCCTCGCAGTGTACTGAGCCAGAATCTGACCCTGATGAAACTCAGGTGCCCCTTCCCGCATACTATACCACCATACACGGTGACACAGAGGAAGGTGCACATGACATTGAAGAGGAGGTGATGGATGACCCAGTTGTTGACCCAGATTGGCATCCATTGGGGGAAGAGGGTGCCTCTGCCAGTATCTCAGAAGAGGAGGAGGAGCATCCGCAGCGGGCATCGACATCGCAACAGCTGTTATCTGGCAGGCCCGGAGCAGTCCAAAAACGGGTTACAAAAACCAAAAGAGTTGCAGGACAGCTAGGCCAGACGGTCAAATTAGCACAGTGTGCAAGGCCTCAAAATGTCTTCCATAGTAGGAAGAGTGCAGTGTGGCACTTTTTTGGCCAGCATCCTGGATCCACGCTATAAAGGCAAATTTCAAAACATCATGCCACAGGAGAACCTTGACCTAATATTGGCTAACAAACAAGCAACTCTGGTAAACCGTTTGTTTGAGGCATTCCCAGCACACAGCAGCGGTGATTGTTCTCCAACGAGCCGTAGGGGCAACATGGAAGAGGTGTTCGTGGTGCACACATCAGAAGTGGCGTTGGAGACAGGGGTTTCATGACCATGTTGTGGACTGATTTCTCAAGTCCCGCTTACACGACTGGTAATACTGCATCGATTGAAAGTGACAGGAGACAGCAGTTGTCAACTATGGTTACACACTACTTCTCGTCCCATATCGATGTTCTCCCTCACAGGTCATTCCCCTTTGACTATTGGGCCTCTAAACTGGACGCCTGGCCTGAATTGGCACAATATGCCTTACAGGAGCTCGCTTGCTCAGCTGCAAGTGTGCTATCGGAAAGAGTCTTCAGTGCAGCTGGATCAATCCTGACAGAAAAAAGGACCCGTCTGTTTACCCAAAATGTGGATGATCTAACCTTCATTAAAATGAACCATGCATGGGTTTCAAAGGAATTTGTCCCACCTTCCCCTGATGACGCCTAGGTTGCGAGAAAAATGGCTCGATTTTGTCATCCTCTTCCTCGGACTTCTCCAATTCCTCCATTTGCAGCTGCTGAATGTCCAACATCAACATATGCCATTTTTTAAACCTCCCTAACTGGGTTGCCTCCCCCCCCCCCGGGTCACCACCTAGCACACGCAACAGTGCGAGTGCCATTGCCCTGGACAGGTGGGTGGGTCGACTCTTGGGCACTGGCACAGGGTCCCTCATAGTGCAATCAAGTGTCTCTGACGGTGGGGGTGCACACCCGCCGTCAGACACACAGGCGTACTATGAGGGGCCCAGTGCCAGTACCGACGCCCACGAGTGGGCCCCCCTTGCTTGGGCAGGGCCCCAGCATTTGCAATATTTACCTCTCCCTGCTCCTCCGCTGTGTAGTCTGGGCTGTCAAATCCTTCACTGGGACTGCCACTACAAATTTGGTGAACTGATAGATGATGGTTAAGACGTAGCTATGCCCTGTGCTGCTGGCCGGGCTCTAGCTTCAGATGATCAATGGCTTCCATTTGTTATGGAGGTCGACTCACAATGAGACACAGTGGTGGTTTATCATCAGCTTTCACAGTTTTCCTACTCACAGACGTGTGACATTCCTGCCCTCATTTTTAAATGTGCCCTCTCATGCCAATCCAATAGAATCGCCTACGGCCTGTGGCTTCTGTCTTTTGCACTCCAAAGTTACCTGACAGATCATGATAGGCAGTGAGGACCATGTCTACATCTCTCCCTGTGATCAAAATTTGATGGAGATGAGTAACGGTGATGGGATCAACGGTACTGCGATACAGCAACACTTTAAGAACTGTTTTCGCTGTCTCCACACACAAAGTAATTGAGGGTCAGCATCGCCTCTGAGAATTCTCCCGGAAGTTTTTCCCGTGATTAGTAATTCCTAAATTTCTGCAATCACTCGACTTTATGTCTGTACTTTTATCCATCTCGTTTCCTCTTGCGGAGTCTGGACTGTCTTACTGCGAGAGAAATATATATGAAGATTTAAAAATACCCCAACAGTGTATACTGGTGTACGCTTCAAAAACATTTCCTTTTTTCTACTTTGTAGATTGTTGTCTAATCCATACTGAGGCTGCGAGTGTCTTTGTCGTACTTCGGAAATAAACATGGAGATTTTAAATGTTTAAACTATGCTATATATACCTGTTATCCGGTGATACTGTACCCTTTCTCAACTTTCTGCAATCTTGTCGAATCCATACTGTGCCTGAGACCGTCTGAGTCTGCCTCCTGATTACAGATGAGTGCTGTTTGAGTGAAACTGTTGGCCAAGTTCAAATTCTAGCTGTTTCGGGCGGTGTTAGATCCGTTCGTCAAACTACAACACTTTGATTAAAATTCGGCTGTTCGAGTTTCCATTCGAGAACGTTTCGTTAAACAAAAGCGTATCTTTTTTTTTCACATTAATAATGGTTTTCAATGATAATAGACAGTTTTAGGGCATAGTAGTGGTGTCTGGTAGCCAGCGGTGTAGTACACCTGTGAAGGAGCTACACCGTGTGTGTTTCTAATAATTTTTTACCGCATATTGTCCTGAAAATCCTTTTGGGCCTAGCAGCTGTGTCTGCTACTCAGAAGAGAAGCCCACCCGTGAACCAAGCTATGCCGCCTGTTTATGAAAGAACCATTTTTTTGACTGCATTTACACCACTTAATACTTTGGGCCTAGTAACTGTGTATGCTACTCAGCAGAGTTGGCCACCCGTGAACCAAGCTATGCCGCCTGTTTATGTAAGAACTGTGTGCTACTCAGCAGAGGAGCCCAGCTGTTAAGCAAGCTACAGCACCTGTGGTTTGGACACTTAATTTTTTCACATTCTTTCTGGAATGCCGTTTAGGCCTAATTCTGGAATTACGGTTGACCTGCACTTACTGGGAAATGCTTGCTCGCGGGGAAGAATTGTAATCCCAGATCCCCATCACTAACGGGTTTCAGCGTGTTATCCGCACCTGTAAGCGATACACGCTGGTCCTTTCATTGTAGCACGCGTGCAGCCCCGGACTTGTAAGGGCATGACAGACCTGTTATTGGCCGATCTCGCGTGCCAGAGCCTCGCGTGTGCCTCTAGTAAGCTGGACGCGGACCGCGGGGGCATGCCTGAGTCTTGTTCGTTAACGGAATTAAGCTTGCAAACTGTGCAGCTTCTTTGTGGATGGCATGGTTGAGGTTGCCCGTGTTGAGTCCAATTAAGCCGCAGGCTCCACTCCTGGTGGTGCCCTTCTGGACATTCCTTTAAGGTTCAGCTTTGCAACCATACTGCCCCCGGAAACTAAACACTTTTCCTGACAGTGACATTCTGGTCAAAGAGCGCGATGACATCACGTCTGTACGCCCTCTGCCTAAACCGTCCAAGTGCAGAGAGATGGAAGATAGGGATGACAAGGAGTGCAGAGTACAGGGAATCCCTAGCGAGGAGACTTATTTAATTGTTTTAAAGGTTGGGAGCAATTTGTGGGGAGCACGATACTCTGGAGAATATTTGGGGCCCACCATACACTGGAGCATTCCAAAGGTGGACATCAGACACTGGAGCAGCATATACAGGGCCCATTATACACTGGAGCATTAGAAATGGGGACCATTATACATGGAGCATTATTTGGGCCCATAAGACAGTGGAGCTTCATCCATGGTGAACAACATATACTGTAGCATTATATGGAGCTCATCATATACTGTATGGAACATTATATGGGACCAATGATTCTGTATGGAGAAATATATGGGCCTCATTACTCTGTATAGCGCACTAAGCGCTGGCCATAATACTGTATGGAGGAATATACTGTCCGTTTTTGGAGCTATTGGAGAATTTAAAATGGATATCAGTCATGTGATGTAAAAATTGAAGTACAGTGGGGAAAAAAAGTATTTAGTCAGTCAGCAATAGTGCAAGTTCCACCACTTAAAAAGATGAGAGGCGTCTGTAATTTACATCATAGGTAGACCTCAACTATGGGAGACAAACTGAGAAAAAAAAAATCCAGAAAATCACATTGTCTGTTTTTTTTTTTTTCATTTTATTTGCATATTATGGTGAAAAATAAGTATTTGGTCAGAAACAAAATTTCATCTCAATACTTTGTGATATATCCTTTGATGGCAATGACAGAGGTCAAACGTTTTCTGTAAGTCTTCACAAGGTTGCCACACACTGTTGTTGGTATGTTGGCCCATTCCTCCATGCAGATCTCCTCTAGATCAGTGATGTTTTTGGCTTTTCGCTTGGCAACACAGACTTTCAACTCCCTCCAAAGGTTTTCTATAGGGTTGAGATCTGGAGACTGGCTAGGCCACTTCAGGACCTTGAAATGCTTCTTACGAAGCCACTCCTTCGTTGCCCTGGCGGTGTGCTTTGGATCATTGTCATGTTGAAAGACCCAGCCACGTTTCATCTTCAATGCCCTTGCTGATGGAAGGAGGTTTGCACTCAAAATCTCACGATACATGGCCCCATTCATTCTTTCATGTACCCGGATCAGTCGTCCTGGCCCCTTTGCAGAGAAACAGCCCCAAAGCATGATGTTTCCACCACCATGCTTTACAGTAGGTATGGTGTTTGATGGATGCAACTCAGTATTCTTTTTCCTCCAAACACGACAAGTTGTGTTTCTACCAAACAGTTCCAGTTTGGTTTCATCAGACCATAGGACATTCTCCCAAAACTCCTCTGGATCATCCAAATGCTCTCTAGCAAACTTCAGACGGGCCCGGACATGTACAGGCTTAAGCAGTGGGACACGTCTGGCACTGCAGGATCTGAGTCCATGGTGGCGTAGTGTGTTACTTATGGTAGGCCTTGTTACATTGGTCCCAGCTCTCTGCAGTTCATTCACTAGGTCCCCCCGCGTGGTTCTGGGATTTTTGCTCACCGTTCTTGTGATCATTCTGACCCCACGGGGTGGGATTTTGCGTGGAGCACCAGATCGAGGGAGATTATCAGTGGTCTTGTATGTCTTCCATTTTCTAATTATTGCTCCCACAGTTGATTTCTTCACTCCAAGCTGGTTGGCTATTGCAGATTCAGTCTTCCCAGCCTGGTGCAGGGCTACAATTTTGTTTCTGGTGTCCTTTGACATCTCTTTGGTCTTCACCATAGTGGAGTTTGGAGTCAGACTGTTTGAGGGTGTGCACAGGTGTCTTTTTATACTGATAACAAGTTTAAACAGGTGCCATTACTACAGGTAATGAGTGGAGGAAAGAGGAGACTCTTAAAGAAGAAGTTACAGGTCTGTGAGAGCCAGAAATCTTGATTGCTTGTTTCTGACCAAATACTTATTTTCCACCATAATATGCAAATAAAATGAAAAAAAAACAGACAATGTGATTTTCTGGATTTTTTTTTCTCAGTTTGTCTCCCATAGTTGAGGTCTACCTATGATGTAAATTACAGACGCCTCTCATCTTTTTAAGTGGTGGAACTTGCACTATTGCTGACTGACTAAATACTTTTTTTCCCCACTGTATTTTTCATTGTACTGTACCGCTATTTCTCTGCCGTATCAAAGGATCATGAATTGTGGCATGTGTTAAAGGAGCCCAGTGACACTGGCCGCAAAAATCTGGAGCCAGCACTACCCCCCCCCCCACAACTTTAGACAAATAACCCCCAGTTTTCAATGCCTGACTATTATTATAAAGTAAATTAAGGTTGACAAGCTTAAGGACTATGAATTGATGTTTTTGGCATTAAAATGGGCACTGTAGGTGTGTTTCCTGTCCTCCCCCACTCACGGCCGACTTTTCTTCCCCATTGACTTGCATTGGGTTTCGTGTTTCAGTCGGACTTCAACTTTTCACAATAATCGGCCGATTTCGTTCGACCCGACTTTTGCGAAAGTCGGGTTTCGTGAAACCCGACTCGACCCGAAAAAAGGCAAAGTCGCTCATCTCTAGCGCCAAGCTGACGTTTTTAATGATGCCATTTATTTGCAGATACGATCTTTTGATCGCCCGTTATTGCATTTTAATGCCATGTCGCGCCAAAAGAAGGTAATTCTGGCGTTTCTATTTTTTGGCCGCTACGCCGTTTAGCGATGGGGTTAATCCTTTTTTATTGATTGGGCGATCCTGAATGCGGCGATACCTAATATGTGTATCTGTGATTTTGTTTTTTATTATTTTTTATTTTGAAGGGGGGTGATTTAAACTTTTAAATTTTTTTATTTTTTTCATATTTTTTAAAACTTTTTAAAAAAATTTTGGCATGCTTCAATAGCCTCCATGGGAGGCTAGAAGCATCCATTACTTGATCAGCTCTGCTACATCTAGGCGATGAGAGATGAAATTTCTAGCACAGAATACATATTCCATAATAGCATAATGTTTATCCCAACCAGGATAGCTTTGGGTAAATACCCTATGGAGCTACTATCATATATGCAGCACCAGAAAATTGGAGCAAAAACACCATAATGCTAAATTTCACAGCATAACGTTTTTTTTTTAATATAGTACAAAATACTAAAATACAGACATGAATTGATAGTGCAATACATAATGAACCCTAAACATAGAGCTCTTCAATATGAGTCCAGGTGTACTAAAGTATGGCAACCCTGCATAATGGAAAGAACAATGTGTGCACATACCCTTAGATGCCATATTGTATGAAGTGGTTAAACTGCCAGGGTTTTTGTTGCTGCCGCATCTGTGCCGTCCTTGCAGTGTATATCTATGTTCTGGGGCCCAAAAGAGTTAATTTTTTTAAAATAATTGTTTACTGTGTGAAAAAATAAAATGTGTCTTCTGCTTTTTCCATGTTTTTTTTCTTTTTACAAGAATTGTTGGAGCCATTTTTCTTTAGAAACATTTTAGTATGTGTTTTTTTTTTGTTTTTCTGGTGTTTTTCTTGTAATATAGGAAAGCCTAAGGCCAGAAATAAACCCCATAAATCACTGTACATGGAGACTTTGGATCATTTCTGTCTGCGGTATTTGTGGAAAGAAAAAAGCTTTTATAAAAGTCTCAAACTTCTGTGTGTGAATCAGACATGAGATCTAACGTGATAGCTGGTGGGGATGGAGTCAGTGACCGACTCTGGCCAAATATGTTTCTAGAGCTGTAGTAGAAGATGAAGATGTCGTCCTCATCATGAAGTAGTTATTTCTCCTGTCACGTGTAATGAATATCTCCTGCAGTATTGCTAATGCCGATTTCAGTGTCGGTAAATTGCCGACTCCGAGGAAGAAACTGCTTGTTGTTTGTGGCCTAAATATATAGGGTTTATTAGTGGGTATCAGGGAAGAAAACTAAATACTGTGGAATAATAAATCTCATATGTTCCCCTTCATTGGCTCATCTTCTCTTTCAGGTCTCTACAATATCGGATCCTCTCCATGAAGATCTTCTTTTCAAAAGAAAATGTTCCTGATTTACCCATCATAGATGGATTTGGACAGAGACAAGATAGCAGAGAGGATATTACACCTCACCCTAGAGATCCTCTTCCAGCTTACTGGAGAGGTGAGAGATTCATTCTTATCTATGGGAATAACAGATGGACAGAACTGGAGAGGTGAGGATTCTCAAAATGTCTGTATTGAGATTTATTATTGTGTCTCTCCATTACCAGGATTACACAGTAGTGAAGACGACCTCTAGTGATCGCTGTCAGAACCCTGTGTCTGAGGGATGCGGAAGACCCCTGAGCCCAATCACAGGACCTCCACCTCTCTCCCTGATACATGAGGACATCAATCACCAGAAGATCCTAAAATTCATCTACAAGATGATTGAGCTGCTGACTGGAGAGGTGACACTGCTGGGAATGCTGGGACAATACACAGTAACACTATGAAAGGATCGGGGGGGATGACGGTATCATTGTATGTGTCAGGTTCCTATAAGGTGTCAGGATGTCGCTGTCTATTTCTCCATGGAGGAGTGGGAGTATTTAGAACGACACAAAGATCTGTACAAGAACATTGTAATGGAGGTTCCCCAGCCCCTCACATCACCAGGTAATAGACAGGACTAAATACACACGGCCTATAATTATCTGTATGTAGAGAATGAATTCAGTCCCTGTATGTGTTTCCTCCAGTTCTATCCAGTAGGAGGACAACACCAGAGAGATGTCCCCATCCTCTTCTTTTACAAGACTGTAAACAAGAAGATCCCAATGTTCCTCAGGATCATCAGGTAGATGGAGAGAAGGTGTCAGGAGATCTCCCCTATGATGTGTAGATGGCTGTGAAGGTCTTGTGTTCAGTCTTGTTTTATTCACCAGTATTACCGTATTTTTCATATTATTAGACGCACTTTTTCCCCCCAAGTTTGGGGGGAAAATGGGGCAGCGTCTTGTAATGCGGTTATACTTTACCGGCTGCAGTGCAGCAGGGTCACGGCTGGATGAGTAAAGAGTGGAGTGGTGCTGCAGGGGTGTTCGTATGTGCAGCGCACCGCTGCGGTTGTCCGCTGCTACGGGGGCTCTGCTGACATTTTGTGAAAGGCCAGAGCCCCCGCAGTTCCATGGTTTCCTATGCGGTAGACTCCGGGAAAATGGCTGACGGGTGCGGCGCATGTCAGGAAATATGAGTTATTTCATAATGTTCTAAGTCCCCTACACCCAGTTGGTTTGTGCATTGTACTTCTGTATGTGAACCTGCAGAGACACCGATGCAAAACTTCCCATCTCTCCCTCTACACTGTGTAATTCTATCCACCCTTTCCCCTCCCTTCCTCCAGCAGCTGGTCATTGCCCAGACTAGTTCAGAGCAGATTCTCCCTCCAAAATGTAAAATTTCCCTTGTCTATTCATACTCAAATTTAATAACACACAATAATCATAGAGACAGGAAAAATATATTTCCAGTTCACCACCTGACAGCACCATGGAGGATGTCCTTCTTATCCTCAGTATTGCAAAAAAAAGGGGGAGACAAAAAAGCGCAATAGGGTCTTATCCACGTTACAAGAGACAGTATATCATGAAATCTGCTCACCTGGTTAGGATGAGATAAGAGCGTGTAGGTAGCGGCTGCTGCAGATCCACAGGTCTTCAGCGACCAAAGAAATCATGAATCCAAAGGGAGTTTGTAGCTATATTCCGCGCTGCCGCTTTAGACAAATTCCAGGAGAATGCTGTATGATTGCAGTGGTTTTATTCTACGCGTTTCAGGGGTCTCATGCCCCCTTCATCAGGAAATACCACAAATACATACAGGTATCACAGACATAAATAGGTTTGAAAGGATGCTGGATTTAAAAAAAATGAGTGCCAACAAGTCAGATGATGCAGTGTCAAAGTTCAATGACACCACATGATTAACAGTTAACCTAAGATATATTACAAAAGAATACGTATTTTAAAAGATTTTTTGATTAAATTTTCGTTTACAAAACAGATAATAAAGTCAAATTTACGATTTAAACAAAAAAAAAAAAAGCGGTTTGCTGTTTCCATACGATAGTTCACTTGTAAGGTATCCACCTCTAAACAGGAATAAACTCTCCCCTTCCCCCTTTTTTTTTTTTTTTTTTTTGTTTAAATCGTAAATTTGACTTTACATTTTCGTTTACAAAACAGATAATAAAGTCAAATTTACGATTTAAACAAAAAAAAAAAAAAAAAAAAGGGGGAAGGGGAGAGTTTATTCCTGTTTAGAGGTGGATACCTTACAAGTGAACTATCGTATGGAAACAGCAAACCGCTTTTTTTTTTTTTGTTTAAATCGTAAATTTGACTTTATTATCTGTTTTGTAAACGAAAATTTAATCAAAAAATCTTTTAAAATACGTATTCTTTTGTAATATATCTTAGGTTAACTGTTAATCATGTGGTGTCATTGAACTTTGACACTGCACCATCTGACTTGTTGGCACTCATTTTTTTGAAATCCAGCATCCTTTCAAAACTATTTATGTCTGTGATACCTGTATGTATTTGTGGTATTTCCTGATGAAGGGGGCATGAGACCCCTGAAACGCATAGAATAAAACCACTGCAATCATACAGCACTCTCCTGGAATTTGTCTAAAGCGGCAGCGCGGAATATAGCTACAAACTCCCTTTGGATTCATGACTTCTTATCCTCAGTGGCACACGAAACAACAGAGTTTAAAAGGACCCCCCCCAACCACCCTTCAGTGTTCTTCCTGTCCCACTGGGGATAGGAACGACGAGAGAACCAATCCCTGACCGTTCCAGGCAGATGGTGAGGATCGGGGGGCCCAGCCTTTCCCTTCCCGCCTCAAGAAATCTGCGGCTGACACCCCGTTCTAGGGTCCCTCAGCCTACCTCAGTGCAGCGCTGCTCCTGAGGAACAGGTCGCTTCCCTCTATCTGGGGGCTCTCGACCCAGATGCGGTGCCTCTGTTATGCCACAGTGTCTCCGGGCCGCCTCTGTGAAGACCGGCTGATCCAGGGCCCATCACGCGGTTCCTGTAGTAGAAGATGAAGATGTCGTCCTCATCATGAAGTAGTTATTTCTCATGTCACGTGTAATAAATATCTCCTGCAGTATTGCTAATGCCGATTCCAGTGTCGGTAAATGAGACGAGAATTAGCGTTATGGAAGATGAGTCCATGAAAAACGTATTCAGCTGCCGACTCCGAGGAAGAAACTGCTTGTTGTCTGTGGCCTAAATATATAGGTTTTATTAGTAGATGCAAAGAAGAAAACTAAATAATGTAAAATAATAAATCTCATATGTTCCCCTTCTTATCTCCAGTAATTGTATTATTACACAGAATTTTTATGATGTTACATCAGCTCATCTTCTTCTCATTCAGGTCTCTACAATATCGGATCCTCCCAGTGAAGATCTTCTACATAAGAAAATTTTCCTGATTTACCCATTAAAGATGGATATGGCCAGAGAAAAGATGGAAGAAAAAATATTACACCTCACCGTAGAGATCCTCTTCCGTCTCACTGGAGAGGTGAGAGATTCTGATGACTTCACATTACATCATTCTTATCTATGGGAATAACAGATGGACAGAACTGGAGAGGCGAGGACTCTCGAAATGTCTGTATTGAGATTTATTATTGTGTCACTCCATTACCAGGATTACACAGTAGTGAAGACGACCTCTAGTGATCGCTGTCAGGGCCCTGTGTCTAAGGGATGGGGAAGACCCCTGAGCCCAATCACAGGGCCTCCACCTCACCCCCTGATACAAGAGGACATCAATGACCAGAAGATCTTAAAACTCATCTACAAGATGATTGAGCTGCTGACTGGAGAGGTGACAGTGCTGGGAATGCTGGGACATTACAGAGTAACACTATGAAAGGATCGGGGGGATGACGGTATCATTGTATGTGTCAGGTTCCTATAAGGTGTCAGGATGTCGCTGTCTATTTCTCCATGGAGGAGTGGGAATATTTAGAACGACACAAAGATCTGTACAAGAACATTGTAATGGAGGTTCCCCAGCCCCTCACATCACCAGGTAATAGACAGGACTAAATACACACGGCCTATAATTATCTGTATGTAGAGAATGAATTCAGTCCCTGTATGTGTTTCCTCCAGTTCTATCCAGTAAGAGGACAACACCAGAGAGATGTCCCCGTCCTCTTCTTCCAAAGGACTGTAAACAAGAAGATCCCAGTGCTCCTCAGGATCATCAGGTAGATGGAGAGAAGGTGTCAGATCTCCCCTATGATGTGTAGACGGCTGTGAAGGTCTTGTGTTCAGTCTTGTTTTATTCACCAGAATTATATGTTTTATGCTTATGTAATGACAACGGTGGAGATGGCAGGATTAGAGCTGATCATAAATGTGACTTCTCCATCTGTCTGTCATTTTTACAATATTTGTTTCAGGGTGAAGATCTGTCCCATATTAATACTACAGAGACATATGTGACGGGTGATGAGCGGTGTAAAGAGGAGATTCCCATATATGACTACCCAGGTGAGTAGTAACCACTAAATGCAGAGAAGTCACAGATTCTTCTCAGTCACCGGCTGTGGCTGCTTTATCGGTGGTGTAGTCCGGCCGTATTACCATGATCGCCTTTTTGCCTCTAGACCACAACATTCTCCTCCACCCAAAACTGTTCAAATGATTTTGGACAATGAAAGCCCTTTTATATAGAACTTACAGCCTGGAGGATCCACCTACCCCCTGGGATTAGGAGACGCTGACCGTTACCTGCCCAGGTCTGTAAACTACAAAGCCAAATGACCGCGCATGTAGAATGTGCTGACAAGATAGAAAATCACTTGAAGAAAAGTATTATGATGGGCTGGTAAGAGAAAGCGGAGGGTAATGATGCTGATGGCTTCCTAGATCCCTGTTATCTTATTGGATGAATCTACCTTCTCTCCCTTCTGTGCTGCTGAATGTGCTGATATGGTTCCTACAAGACCAGGTCCAGTCTTTCTGGCCAAACTTTGCTTCTATGATCGACAACATTAAATGTGCAGCGAGGTCCAAGTGTGAATTTCTGTACAATAGCAACAGAGTTTCCCTTTATCCTGACTTTTCAATTTGTATTAAAGCCAAGTAATTTCAAGGAGGATTGGGATAAACTACAGGAAAAACATTACACATGTGCCATGATATATCTCTAAGTTGTACGTGGTTGATGGCTGTAATATACATTTATTCACCCCTGCAGGAGATGTGTTGGCATGGCTGAAGCCCTGGTTTCATGGATTCACTCCACGTCATAAATGACATTGTTTTCAATCCTAAGGAATTCAGATTACTGCACAATCTCTCCTGAAATGGGGAGCAAAATTATTTTCTCTAATCTTCTGGTCAAGATTCATAGTAGCTCTAATTGTCCACCATAAATGAGTGCAACTCCGGTTTACTGTTGGAGTTCTCCCCTCGTACATAACGTTGTTGTTGGAGATGTAACATATTTTTTTTATTCTATGTCTTTTTTTTTACCTGTTCATTCTGTATGATAGATTGATGGGATTGTCCTGCCTCACTTATATGTGTGTCTGTTACATCCCTGTTAGTCTTAAAAAAGCGCTCCATTGCCTCTTCCAAATGTCTAAGATCTAAATTTAAAGTGAACCTGTCAGCAGGATTGTGCACAGTAATCTACACACAGTGCCAGCTCAGCACCATTATACTGATTACATTATTCATACTTGGATTGATGAAATCTGTCTTGTGGTTATTGTTTAATCTTTATTTGTAGTATTCAGTTAATGAGAATCTCATGCTCTGGGGCGGGGCTGTGGGTGGGGCTTTATGTGGTGCTCTGCTTACATATTCATCTGTATTGGCTTATGACAGGTCACTGACCCCTCAGTGACCTGCCTCCCATTTTTACATAATGCATGTAATAGTGTTGATAATGCCTATAATATTGTGTATATTGTGAGGCTTTGAAAAAAAAAAAAATCCATCCAGCAAAATGACACCGGCGGCGCCTGTCCAGTAACATCTATCTCTTACTTATAAATGCTACTGTGCAGGCACCGCCACCGCCGGTGACATTTTTCTGAATAATTTTTTTTCTAAGCCTCAAAATAGCCACAATATTATAGGCATTATCAACAATAATATCAATGCTATTATATGCATTATGTACCAATGGGGGCAGGTCAGTGAAAGGTCAGTGACCTGTCATAAGCCAGTGCAGATGAATATGTAATCAGAGCACCACAGAAAGCCCCGCCCCAGAGCATGAGAATCTCATTAACTGAAAACTGCAAATAAAGATTAAACAACAACCACAAGACTGATTTCATCAACCAAGGTATCATTGCAATCAGTGCAACGGTGCTGACCTGACAGTGTCTGTAGGTTACTGTGCACAATCCTGCTGACAGGTTCCCTTTAAGCCATCTCCACTCTAAATGTGTAATGTTTCTTCTTGAAACTCATCTGACAGAAAATATTGGACCTTACAGTAGTTTAGATTGTGAAGTCACCGAGACCCATACGCTAATTACACCTGAGAGATTTCACTAGTTACTCACTTTTTACTAATGAAGACTGTCGAGTTTGATCATTTCAGTAGATGTTATTGTCTATAGTCACAGTTTTCGACTACAGTAGTTAGTGTCCAAAATCCTCTGATTTAACCTCTTCCCGCAGCTAGTTTTGTGTTCCTGATCAGGCCCCATTTTTAAAATCTTACGTGTGTCACTTTAAGTGGTGATAACTTTGGAATTATTCACAAAGGATAATGGAAAACAAATGGATCTTGCTAATTATTTTCCCGCACGGCACAATACCCTATATACGGTTGTACACTACTGTCTGGGCACATGGCAGTGTTCAGAAGGGAAGGAGCGCCATTAGCTATTTGTATGCAGATCTAGCTGGAAAAGTTTGCAGACAAAATATATTGGGTCACCTGGTAGCTCAAAAGATGTCCACCATGAACATGCTTGGCACTATCTTCTCTGCTTTCCATATCCCAAGGATTGCCTTCTCATCGTCCTTTAACACCCTTACATGGATCTGGACTTACACAGGGACTCCTAGGCTTGGAGTATGGTGTTACCTGCTGTTCTGTGGTGTTAGATGGCAAGAAGAATAGTGAGGTAGTTGGGTCAGAACCAGAAGGACAGAGTCAGAAGGCACGAGTAGTCAGTAAACGGACCACGGTCACAACAGAAAACAAATACACGAGCCGCAAGCTGAGAACAATGTTGTTTCTGGCAGATTCTGTCCATAACCTTTGAGCTTTAGTAGGGTGTGGTAATTTCCAATTGGCTGAAGTAGGGAGCAGATTACTCCAGCTGGACAGCAGTAACAGATCCCAGATGAGATTGGACACACCATATGCAGAAGCCCTAATATAACTAAATGACAGAAAATCAGATTATTCTAAATCCCCATAAAGTGATTCTATTTTATAAATTAATTCACTGAGGGTTATAATCTATAGGAGGAGTGACTATTTTGACGCCACATCCACTTTCCGGAAATCAACACACAGCCGATGTGTCACGGTTTATGCGACACGCGTGACCCTGGATACACCGCCTCCAGTTGGGCAAATTTAAATAATAATACGTGCAGCTGGATACGCCGCCTCCAACAGGCGAATTTAGGGAATACAAGTAACATGTAAATCTGGAAATCCCGCCTCCAGTAAGGCGAATTTAAACAATAAGGGAAGCCTGGGTAACAATAACGGTGGGCCCTGCGGTAGGGAACGGGGTGTTGGAGACCTCCTGCACTCCCCTGAGTCAGTGTCTCTACACTCCTAACGTTCCCTATGCCGGTTCCGCACCGGGCGACGATCAGGATACGTTTTAACCCTAGCTCGCCCTGCACCTAAATCCTCACTAGGGAATTGGTCGGTGCGGAAACTAATCCCACCACTGCACTAAACACACATAAGGAAAAGTGACAAAACAGGGGAAACACCACTTAGCTTTGCTCTGTTGCTTACGCTCCTAGCAACAGAGCCCACCACCTGCGTGCATCTTTTCCTCCGACCGGGTCCAACACCATAGTGCAGCCTTGGAGCAACCAGAGTCCACCACCTCCATGCAGCTGTCCAGATACAAGTCCAGCACCGTGAGTCCAGCTTTTCTGCCAATGAGTCCAGCATTTTGAGTCCAGCTTTCAGCAACCATGTCCAGCATAGTGAGTGCAGTTCTACACCGCAACTGCCACTCCACCAAGCCATGCAGGCACTCCTTGCTGACACCAACGCTGCGACTCCACCAATCCATGCCAGCCCTCCTTGCAGACACCATCGCTGCCACTCCAGGACTCTCTCTGAGCTGCCCGTAACTCTCCTTCAGCTCCATCCTTCACCCACGCTTGCTTGCAAATGAAGACCTTACAATATCACCAACAGTGATTAACACACCTGATACTCTTTTATAGAGCCTCACACCTGTTGCATAATCACGTGCACAAACTAAGGTAACCAGAGTGCAATGACCCTAATGGCCACCGGGGGGAAAACTAATTGAAATAACCACAGTGCAATGACCCTAATGGCCACCGGGGGTAAAACCACCTTTGGCACACAGCCAAAGGAAAAAAAAGGTTACTTTGTGCATTTAATCTGTCAGATCCAACCTGGATCATGACACAATGTTGGTGATTGAAAATTACACATTTGCCATTTTATTACTCAACACATAATGCCCAGAGTGTGCTCCAGGAGACAAGCACCGTAAATTAAGTGGATTCTTCTCACTATAGTATTGTTAAATGCAGGGATCCTAAATGTTGTTTGAGCACACTGCAAGACTCAGAAGTGAGAGTGGATTTTGCTGGATTGGTTTGTAGAAACCCTGTTGCTTTTCAACAGCCTTTGAGCCACTAAGAGTGTAAGAACCTCTGTTTTTCCATTGACAGATGATGGACCTGAGTGGGGTCTGAGTGAGAATTGGTATTCTTTTCACCTACATAACATTGATTGTTCATTCTGCCTCCCAAATATCGAATAAAAAGAAACCAAACAGTTGTACACCACACAGTACTGGTTCATCCAACAAGGTTTTCTATTAGACTGTGAACTGTCATTGTCTTGGTAAATAATTAATTTTTTTTATAAAGCTTGCAATTTTTAATGACCGTTTTAGTAAAAATGTTCAAAAATATAAAACTCAAGGATATTTTATTAAAAATACTAATAGTTTTTTATCTTAGCAGATGACTTTACCAGGAGATCAGAGGGACAGCTGACATCAATTTTTAAATCTGATGCTCTTGAGAACCTGCAAGATACAACTGAAGTGATTGGTATTACTCCAGATATACCATCATCCATTCACAGCAAATATCTGTCAGCTGATCCTATGAAGCAAGTCCCATCTTCTGTTTCATTACCGACTACTAAGGGAAATCAAAGTCACAAAAGAGACATTAAAAAACAAACTGCTCCTAAAGCAAAGAATTCATTTTCATGTTCCGAATGTGTGAAATATTTTAGAAAGAAATCACATTTTGTTACCCACCAGAGAACTCACACAAGGGAGAAGCCTTTTTCCTGTTCAGAATGTGGGAAATGTTTTAAGAAGAAATCGTTTTTTGATAGCCATTGGAGAACCCACACAGGGGAGAAGCCTTTTTCCTGTTCAGAATGTGGGAAATGTTTTAGCCGGAAATGGAATCTTGTTGTACACCAAAGATCCCACACAGGGGAGAAGCCTTTTTCCTGTTCAGAATGTAGGAAATGTTATAACAATAAAGAAAGTCTTGTTTTACACCAGAGAATCCACACAGGGGAGAAGCCTTTTTCCTGTTCAGAATGTAGGAAATGTTTTATCTATAAACATAGTCTTGTTTTACACCAGAGAACCCATACAGGGGAGAAGCCTTTTTCCTGTTCAGAATGTGGGAAATGTTTTACATGGAAAATAGAACTTGATAGACACCAGAGACCCCACACAGGGGAGAAGCCATTTTCCTGTTCAGAATGTGGGAAATGTTTTAGACTGAAATGCCATCTTGTTGAACACCAAAGTGTCCACATAGGGAAGATGGATTTTTCCTGTTCAGAATGTGGGAAATGTTTTAACAAGAAATGGACTCTTGTTTTACACCAGAGAACCCACATAGGAGAGAAGGCTTTTTCCTGTTCAGAATGTGGTAAATGTTTTAACCGAAAAGCGCATCTTGTTAGACATCAGAGCAGTCACACAGGGGAGAAGCCTTTTTCCTGTTCAGAATGTAAGAAATGTTTTAATCAGAAAGCGTATCTTGTTAGACATCAGAGAAGTCACACAGGGGAGAAACCTTTTTCCTGTTCAGAATGTGGGAAATGTTTTAATCGGAAAGCGCATCTTGTTAGACATCAGAGAACTCACACACAGGAGAAGCCTTTATCCTGTTCAGAATGTGGGAAATATTTTAACCGGAAAGAGCTTCTTGTTAGACATCAGAGCAGTCACACAGAGGAGAAGCCTTTATTTTCTTAATGTGGGAAATACTTTACTTGAAAATAAAGAGTTAATAAACATCTGAGACATCACATAGGGGAGAAACCTTTTTTATATTCAGAATGTTGGAATCGTTTTAACCAAAATTGGATCTTCTTAACCCCTTTATCCCCAAGGGTGGTTTGCACGTTATTGACCGGGCCAATGTTTACAATTCTGACCACTGTCCCTTTATGAGGTCATAACTCTGGAACGCTTCAACAGATCCTAGCGATTCTGAGAATGTTTTCTTGTGACATATTGTACTTCATGTTAGTGGTAAAATTTCTTCGATATAACTTATGTTTATTTATGAAAAAAATGGAAATATGGCAAAAATTTTGCAATTTTCAAACTTTGAATTTTTATGCCCTTAAAATAGAGAAATATGTCACACAAAATAGTTACTAAATAACATTTCCCACATGACTTTTTCTTCAGCACAATTTTGGAAACAATTTTATTTTTTTTTTGTTAGGAAGTTATAAGGGTTAAAAGTTGACCAGCGATTTCTCATTTTTACAACAAAATTTACAAAAAAAAAATTTTTTTATGGACCACCTCACATTTGAAGTCAATTTGAGGGGTCAATATGGCAGAAAATACCCAAAAGTGACACCATTGTAAAAACTGTACCCCTCAAGCTACTCAAAATTGCGTTCAAGAAGATTATTAAAGCTTCAGGTGCTTCTGACGAGCAGAAGCAACGTGGAAGGAAAAAATGAACATTTCACTTTTTAGTCACAAAAATGATCTTTAAACAAAAATGTATTTATTTTCCCAAGGGTAACAGGAGAAATTGGACCCCAAAAGTTGTTGTCCAATTTGTCCTGAGTACGCTGATACCCAGTGTGTGAGGGGGGGGGACCACTGTTTGGGCACATGGCAGGGCTCAGAAGGGAAGGAGCGCTGTTTGACTTTTTCAACCTAAAATTGGCTGGAATTGAGATCGGACGCCATGTCGCGTTTGACGAGCCCCTGATGTGCCTAAACAGTGTAAACCTCCCCCACAAGTGACCCCATTTTGGAAACTAGACCCCCCTAAGGAGCTTATCTAGATGTGTGGTGAGCACTTTGAACTCCCAAGTGTTTCGCTAAAGTTTATAATGCCCGGGCGTGAAAAAAAATTTTTTTCCACAAAAATGATTTCTTAGTCCCCAATTTTTAATTTTCCCAAGGGTAACAGGAGAAATTGGACCCCAAAATTTGTTGTCCAATTTGTCCTGAGTATGCTGATACCCCACATGTGGGAGAAAACTACTGTTTGGGCACACGTTGGGGCTTGAAAGGGAAGTAACGTTTTGGAATGCAGACTTTGATGGAATGGTCTGCGGGCATCATGTTCCGTTTGCAGAGCACCTGATGTACCTAAAAAGTAGAAAACCCCCACAAGTGACCCCATTTTGGAAACTAGACCCCCTAAGGAACTTATCTAGATGTGTGGTGAGCACTTTGAACCCCCAAGGGCTTCACAGAAGTTTATAACGCCCGGGTGTGAAAATAAAAAATCATATTTTTTCCACAAACATGATCATTTAGTCCCCAATTTTTAATTTTCCCTAGGAAAACAGGAGAAATTGGACCCTAAAAGTTGTCCAATTTGTCCTGAGTACGCTGGTACCCCACATGTGGGAAAAAACTATTTAGGCACACGTCAGGGCTTGAAAGGGAAGTAGTGACGTTTTGGCGTGCAGACTTTGATGGTCTGCGGGCGTCATGTTCCATTTGCAGAGCCCCTGATGTGCCTAAACAGGAAAAAAAAAGTGACATCATTTTGGATACTAAACCCCCAAAGAACTAATCTAGATGTGCCTCAACTAATCTAATGTTTCCAGTAAAGTAAATTAGTAGTGCATGGAGGTGTGGTACAATTTGAAGCAATCTTTCATACACAGGCCAGGTTTTTTGGGGCAGGTGTCGCATTGATAAATGGTGTCCCTGCGTATTCCCTTTTTGTAACACACTCAATACTACACCTTATTTGCGGCTTACCTTTTCTTTCGGTTGGCGGGACCTCCCCCGGGAAATGCTGACCTGGTACAATACGAGCACCATCAGTTCCAGAAGTACTGGGTCCCGCTCCTTCCTGAGTGCCAAACATCAGGGCCTTAACCACTACCTCCTGGAACTGAAGGTACGACCTATCGGTGTGGCGTGCACATCATGACAGCAGGAATGCGTTGAGCATTGCCTTTTGGACGATGTGCACGGCCAGTTTTTTATACCATACCTTGGCTTTCCTCAATGCATTGTATGGTTGGAGGAGTTGATCGGAGAGATCAACGCCCCCCCATGTTTTTATTGTACCCCAGTACACAGTCAGATTTGCTGACCTGTGTTGCGGTACCCCGTACAGTGCAGAGGGCAGTGCCATCACTGTGTAAGGTGGTCAAGAGAAGGACATCCCTCTTGTACTTGACCACCAGCAGGTGGTCGGTACATTGGACTCTGCGCTCACCTTTTCTGAGCATCTGCCCAAGTAGCGTCTTCAGGAGACCACTCAGATTTTCGTGGACAGTACCGCAGGCTGCGTTACCTCGCGCAGAGAGGGATTTGTAGAGTGGGATTCTGGTATAAAAGTTATCAGTGTAGAGGTACATTTATCCAGCAGTGGGTGCAACAAATCCCACACAATTTTCCCACTCACTCCCAGGAAAGGAGGACATTTAAGGGGTTCAATCCTGGTGTCCTTCCCTTTGTAAACTCTAAACCTGTGGGTGTTCCCTGAGGTACTCTCACACAGCTTATAGAGTTTGATTCTGTACCTGGCCCTCTTACTGGGCAGGTATTAATGGAATCACAGCCTTCCCTTGAAATGAACCAAGGACTCATCCATGCAGATGTCCCTTTTGGGCACGTACACTTCAGAAAACTTTTTGTTGAAGTGTTCGATGACCGGCCGAACTTTGAACAGACGGTCAAATTTGGTATCATCTCGTGCGGGACACTGTGCATTATCAGTATAATGCAAAAGTTTGTGGATGGCCTCAAAACGCGTTCGGGCCATGACCATTCGGAACACTGGAGTGTTCTTCAGGATCCCCATATGGAGGACCAGACCCCAAAACTGCATCATTTCAACTGCGTCTACAGGAGACCAGTTAGAAAATAATGAACGCAGGTTTTGTTCCAAAACTTAACGAGCGTACAAATTAGTTTGCTCCACCATGAGGATAACAGAAACCTCAGAGAAAAATACTTTGAATAAGTCAATTTCTGTGGGGCCGGTGGTGTCAAACTTGATTCCTGATTCTGCCATAAAATCAGGAATCAGTGGCTCGTAATTTTCGCGGAGCGCTGGTTCAGCTGCGGTCATGGTGGGTGCGACCTCATCTTCTGTCCTGGAGTGTCTGCATGGCGGTTCCCCAGGACCCGAGGGGGAAGAGGATGAAGAATCAGAAAAATAAAGAAAAGTGGGATCCTCGCTATCCGTGTCGGAGGCACGGAAAGAATATGCCTCCTCCATTGAATAGCGCTGTTGGGACGAAATTGATGAGGACATTTTTTGTGTGAATATGGTGCTTGGGTGTAACTTAATTGATAACTGTATGTGTTATGTGTGGAGGGAGGATAGTGATTGGTGTAAACTATTCTAATAAGAAAAAGCTGTGGATAAAAAAATCTAAAACAGCAGGACCTTGCTCTGATAAGTGAACTGCGTGTCACTTATCAAAATTCGGCTGCTGGATGTGCGCATGGGTGTGGCAAAAATAAAAGTGTCTAAAACAGCTGGCATGAGCTCTGATAAGTGAACTGTTCTACTTGTCAAAGTTCGGCAGCAGCTGTATGTGTGCATGGGGGTTGCACAAAGGGGGGGTGGAAAAAAAAAAGAAAATGGCAGGCATAAACTGATAAGTGAATTGCGTCCCTTATCAAAGTTTTGCGGCTGCTGGATGTGTGTGCGGAGTTGGCGCAAAGGGGGCGGAGAAAGAAAAGCAAGCACAAGTGTTGATCGGTGAAATGCATCACCAATCAACGCTTGGCGGCTGCGCAAAGGGGGGTGGAGGGGGGTAACAAGAGAGGGAAGGGGGAAGGGAGGATTGGGGTGGATGAAAAGAGATCGGGCAGGGATCAGTTAGGGTTGTAGTTTAGTTGGCGCAAAGAGGGGGGGTGAAAAAATGGAAAATGAGGGAAAAGAGGGGTGGAGGGGGTAAAAAGAGGCCAAAACAAAAGCTGCTGGCTATATGTGTGATCTGGTGATGGGAACTGTTAATAAGTGATTGGTGAGAAGTGGTTTTTCCAAGAGAGAGCGAACGGACTGTGGACATTTTGAGGGGTGGAGAGCGGGGCTAGGGTGGAGCCTGGGTGGAGTATCAAGGGGGGCCTGAAAATTCCTAGTGGCAGCCCTGTATGAAGACCAAGAACAGAAAAAAAGGGAACTGCAAATGTGTTTACCTTTGGCAACATTAGCTCCTCCCCTCCCTCTGCTGATTGGCTGAAGACAGGACTGTTACGGAGTTTGAATTTCCCGCTGCTTCTAAAGTGATGATCGGAAGAATCCAGATTAATCTCTAGATAAACTGCACCGATCACAAATGTCTCGTTAGCTGAGAATCGGGAAACACCGAATTATGTTCTACCAAATAAATGAAACCCCAAATCAGAATCTGTGGAACTAGGGTTAAATAAAAACCAACAGAGCAACTTACTGAGAAATGACCAGATTATTACTTAAAAGGTTCTCAGTTCTCACCATCTCCCTCATTAGCATTAATCACCTCGATTCATCACCTGCTATTTCCCGTCACTAGACGCAGAGACCCGGGCGGTGGAGCAGACACCTCGGGGAGATGGGAGAGCACACAGGAGCAGCCACAGCTCTGATGGAGATGGGGTGGTGGCTCTTAGAAGAGCCTTTGGGGTGATGGCGGAGCAGCAGACTAAGCAGATCACTTGGCGCTGGTGTACTTGGTGACGGCCTTGGTGCCCTCGGACACGGCGTGCTTGGCCAGCTCTCCGGGCAGCAGCAGGCGCACGGCGGTCTGGATCTTCCGGGAGGTGATGGTGGAGCGCTTGTTGTAGTGAGCCAGGCGGGAGGCTTCCCCTGCTATGCGCTCGAAGATGTCGTTGACGAAGGAGTTCATGATGCCCATGGCCTTGGAGGAGATGCCAGTGTCGGGGTGGACCTGAGGGCTTTCTTGGAGCCCTTCTTGGGCGCCGGTGCAGACTTGGCGGGATCAGGCATGGTGAGAGATGGCAACAAGGAGAAGAGAGAACAATATTCCTGCTCCTCCAGCGCAGCGGAATTTATAGCCGCACCACATATGCGCACTGCTGTCTGCTGCTCTTCTACTGGGTGAGAAAGTCGTGACATTTGTCAGCTGCGCCTCATTGGTGTTTCCACAAGTCTGCTCTCCATTGGCGGCTTCAGATCCATCCAATCAGAAGGTTGGAGGGCGGTGCAGCCGCTGATAAAAGACAAATGTGGAGACAGAACCGTCATCACTGGAGAATTGTTCTTCACTTTCTGCAATAGAATATCAGAGCAATGTCTGGACGTGGCAAACAAGGAGGCAAAGTCCGAGCGAAGGCCAAGACCCGCTCATCCCGGGCAGGACTCCAGTTCCCAGTCGGCCGTGTGCACAAGCTTCTCCGCAAGGGCAGTTATGCTGAGAGACTCGGCGCCGGTGCTCCGGTCTCTCTGGCCGATGTGCTGGAGTATCTGACTGCTGAGATCCTGGAATTGGATGGCAGTGCAGCCCGCGACAACAAGAATCATCCCCCGTCACCTGCAGCTGGCGGTGCGCAATGACGAGGAGCTCAACAGGCTGCTGGGTGGGGTGACCATTGCCCAGGGGGCGTCCTGCCCAACATCCAGGTCATGCTGCTGCCCAAAAAGACCGAGAGCAGCAAGGCGAGCAAGAGCAAGTGAAGGAGCGGCGCTCACATCTGTCCACACAACCAAAGGCTCTTCTAAGAGCCGCCCACATCCTCCTCATAAGAGCCGACACCGCTGAGATCAGGGGATGTGTCACACTGGTGTCTGCACCAGGCGGTATATAGAGGTCATTCTATACACGATCCGTGCTCCACTGTACTGCGGTCACCACGGAGCAGAGATTCATGGCGAGAAATGAGTGATCCTGCCCCATGTTACTGATATCACACACAGGAGGGATCTGTACAGTCTATACAGGGAGCCGGCTATTCATACAACACTTGGTGCAGCCACTACCAGCCATAGCAATAACCTCACAGCCTTCTACGCTGCATGGTTTACACTCCTGGCAACGCTGAGCAGCCGTTTACTGGATCTATGGGGAGAGAACCATTATCTGTCCCGATCACTGCACAGAGTCCTACTTCACTGAGGGATAATTTCCAGCTATCTGCCGATGATTCTGACACTGGTTCTGCCGGTGACACCCAACCCCCTCTCCTGCCATCCATTACTCCGCCAGGGCTTCTCCTTCCATCTACACATGCAGGAGGCTCCTCACTCATCCACTGATAATAATAATAATCTTTATATAGCGCCAACATATTCCGCAGCGCTTTACAGTTTAACAGTTTCAAAACGTAAGTCATAAGTAGCAACTTTAACAATGCAATAATTAAAGCAAAATAAGCCACCCCTGCTCGTGAGAGCTTACAATCTACAATGAGGTGGGGGAGATACAGAGTACAGGTGTGTATTTAATTTACAATGGTGTATTTACAATAATGGTCCAGCCATCTTGAGGGAGTGAGGGATGGATGGATTTAGTGAATGGGCTACACAAGCACACTTACACATAGAATGACTTTGATTAGTGAACGTGATAGGCCGCTCTGAACAAATGTGTTTTGAGGGAGCGCCTAAAACTATGCAAATTGTGGATAGACCTCATTTCTTGGGGGTAGAGCATTCCAGAGGATTGGCGCAGGGCGGGAGAAGTCTTGGAGTCAGGAGTGGGAGGTGCGCATTAGTGCGGAGGTTAGTCGAATGTCGTTTGCAGAGTGCAGCGGTTGGTTATGCCGATACAGAAATGAGGGAGGAGATGTAGGGGGGTGCTGCATTGTGGAGAGCTTTGTGGGTGAGAACAAGTACTTTGAATTGGATCCTATAATGAATGGGCAGCCAGTGTAAGGACTGGCGAAGAGCGGATGCGTCCGAGTACCGATTAGCCAGATAGATGACCCTGGCTGCTGCATTAAGTATGGACTGGAGAGGGGATAGTTGAGTAACAGGGAGGCCAATTAATAGAGCATTGCAGTAATCCAGGTGGGAGTGGATGAATGCTACAGTGAGGGTTTTTGTTGTTTCCATGGTGAGAAAAGGGCGGATTCTAGAGATGTTCTTTAGGTGTAAGCGGCAAGAGCGGGCCAGAGATTGTATATGGGATGTGAAGGAGAGATTGGTGTCAAACATAACACCCAGACAGCGCGCCTGCTGCCGGGGTGTTATAGTGCCACCCACGGAGAGGGAAATGTCAGATTTAGGGAGGTTAGTAGACGGTGGGAGCAGAAGTAGTTCAGTTTTGGAGAGGTTGAGTTTCAGATAGAGAGCAGACATGATGTTGGAGACTGCAGACAGTCAATGGCGTTCTGTGGTACATCGGGGGTAAGGTCGGGGAATGACGTGTATAGTTGTGTGTCATCAGCATAAAGATGGTACCGAAAGCCAAATCTGCTGATGGTCTGTCCAATTGAGGCTGTGTAGAGAAAGAAGAGAAGGGCAAGGACTGAGCCCTGAGGTACCCCGACAGCGAGAGGAAGAGGAGATGAAGTGGAGCCAGAGAACAAAACACTGAAGGAGCGGTCAGAAAGATAGGAAGAGAACCAGGAGAGAGCAGTGTCCTTAATGCCTAGTGACTGGAGTCTAGAGAGTAGGAGATCGTGGTCAACAGTGTCGAAAGCTGCAGATAGGTTAAGAAGAATGAGCAGAGAGTGGTCACCGTTACATTTTGCTGTCAGAAGGTCATTGGTCACTTTGAGTGCAGTTTCAGTTGAATGTAGGGGGCGGAAGCTGGACTGTGTAGGGTATAGAAGGGAGTGAGTGGAGAGGTAATGGGTAAGGCGGGAGTAAACTAGGCACTCCAAAAGTTTAGAGATGAAGGGGAGATTGGAGACTGGTCTGTAGTTTGTGCAGGATGGGTCGAGAGTGGGTTTCTTTAGTAATGGAGTAACGATGGTGTGTTTGAAGGAGAATGGGAAAATGCCCGAGGAGAGGGAGAGATTAAAGATTGCAGTTAGGTGAGTTGTGACGACTGGAGGAGATGTGAGGGAATGGGGTCGGTAGTGCATGTAGTCGGACGAGAAGACTAGAGGAGTCTGGAGACTTCTTTTGTGATGGGATCAAATGTGGAAAGTGAGCCAGGGGAGATGCAGAAAGGGATGGGAGTCACAGCACTTGGTGGTTGGGAGCAGATTTCCTGACAGATATTTATCTATTTTTTCTGTGAAGTGGGAGGCCAGGTCATCCGCTAAAATGTCTGTGACAGGGGCTTGTGCTTTTGGCCTGAAGAGGGAGTGAAAAGTGTTGAAAAGTTTCTTGGGGTTGTTGACTAGTGAGATCAGGGTGGTGAAGTAGGTCTGTTTGGTGAGGTGAAGGGCAGCCTTATAGGTTCTTAACATAAATTTGAAGTGGATGAAGTCTTCTGGTGTGTGGGTTTTTCTCCATAGGCATTCAGCACTCCTAGAGCATCGCTGGAGGAGTCGAGTTTACAATGTGAGCCAGGGCTGTTTTAGGACCCCGTTAAATTTAGCGATGCACCAGCGATCCCGACCACGATATGACACAGTCAGGATCGCTGTTGCATCGCTAAATGGTTGCTAGTGAGCTGCCAAACAGGCAGATCTCAGCAGCGACGGAGCAGCGGTCGTTACTTACCTGTCAGACGCAGCAATGATGATGTCCTCCGCGTTGCTCGTCTGCGCCAGCAGGAAGCCACCGGCGAGAAATGGCCCAGGACGGTCTCGTGTGATCAGCGATAGCCAGCGGGGCAGCCGGTCGGAGGTAAGTATCACATGTAGCGATATCGCTAGCAATATCGCTGCTGCTTCACAAAATCGGTGACGCCTTAGAGATATTGCTAGCGATATCGCTATGTGTAAAGCCCCCTTTACTCTGTGCTTGGAGGTTCTGAGGGTGATCGGAGCTACTTGGTCAGTGGTGCTTCTAAGAGTGTTGTAGTAATGAACAGCCAGATCAGGACAGGAAAAAGAAGAGATTGGGGACAGTGATGAGTGTAGGGAGCCTGAAAGTGTCTGAGGGTTAATGGCTTGTAGATTTTTGACTGGTAGGAGTGAGCTGGGGTGGGCGAGGATTTGTGAGCGTGAAGGAGAGAATGTTGTGGTCAGAGAGTGGAAGCAGTGAGTTATTTAGGTGGGAGATTGAACAGAGCCAGACAAAGACTAGATCAAGGGTGTTACCATCCTTGTGTGTCTCAGAGATTAAAAGCTGTGAGAGGCCTAGAGAGGTGGTTAGTGATAGAAGCTGGGATGCAGATGTGGAAGTGGGGCTGTTAATGGGGATGTTGAAGTCTCCCAGGATAAGCGTTGGTAGCTCTGAGGACATGAAGTGCGGCAGCCAGGCAGAAAAGTGGTCAAGGAAGTGGGTGGGTGAGCCGGGGGCCGGTATATGAGCGCTACTCTGAGGGAGAGGGGATGAAAGAGCCCGATGGTGTGGTCCTCAAAAGAAGGGAATAAGAGTGATGGAACTGGGGGGATGACCTGGAAAGTCCATTGTGGGGACAGGAGTATGCCAACTCCACCACCATGTCTGTTTGTGAGTCTCGGGGAATGAGAGAATTGTAAGCCACCATAGGAAATGGCAGCAGGAGAGACAGTGTCAGAATCCTGAATCCAGGTTTCAGTGAGGGCCAACAGAATAAGAGAGTTGTTCATAAAGTAGTTGTGCAGGAAAGTAAGCTTGTTACAAGCAGACCGTGGATTTCAGAGGGCACAATTAAAAGATGGAGATGAGGGAGTGCAAGTAATATTAATTAGATTATTATGGTGTTGATATGAGGTAGGGTAGGGGTTGAGGTTGGGGGATGGTGGACCAGGGTTGGGGGAGATGACCCCTGAAATCAGTAGGAGTAGGAAGATAAAGAGCAAATAGTTGTTGGAATTGTAAGTAGTTTTTTCTGTGATGTGTTTGGGCAAGATGGGCTGCGGTTTCTCAGGAAGGTGAGGGAGTGCATGGGAGCTGTACATGGGAGAAGGAAGTATAGAGGGGATGATGTGTATGAGTCGTGATGGAGGAGGGATGGGGTGGTGAATGTGGATGGCAAGGAAACAGGAGGGTAGAAATAAAGCATATGGCTAAAAGGGAATGCAAAGTGTGGGTTACCTGATTCCTGCCCTGATTAACTGCTATGGATAACTGTCCAAACACATGCCAAAATCGGCATGATGCGTTACTTCATGACGCACCCCCAAATGCTGCAGACCACGTTCGAGGGTGCGCCATGAAGTAACGCATCATGCCGATTTTGACGTGTTTGGATGCGTTAGTATCATTGCAGCCAATGGGTGCGTTAACGCATCTGTTACATAGCGTTAGTGCCACTATGTAACAGATCCCGTTGAATGCAGGGCCATTAACGAAATGTGAACCTAGTATAAGTCAGGACTGAGGAGGATTCAGGACAACACTACAGGGAGGAGGATAGACGACATCAGTTGTTGCTGCTAAGGGCTCATACTCACTTGTGAGAGACTCGCATGATTCTTGTGCAAGTCTTTCGCATGAAAACCTGGCACTGCCGCCGGCACTGGGACCGGAGCGTGTGGTTACATGTACTTCTATGCAGCCGCCCCCTCCGGTCCGAGTGCCGGTGGCAGTGCCAGGTTTTCATGAGAGAGACTCGCACGAGAATCACATGAGTCTCTCGCAAGTGAGTATGAGCCCTAAGGGTATGTAATATAAAGTGATTTTAGACAAAACCTGTGGAGAGATCTAGGCCCAGCTCCAATCATTATATAGAGTTCAGCTGGTTTCACACTTGCATATTTTGGCTGCACACGGATCCGTTTTCGTCTCCATTGACTTCCATTGGTGACGGATGGGACTTGCGTGTGCGTCCAGTTGTCACCGTTTTCCCACGGATCGCTGTGTCTGCATATTTTATCAGATGCACAAAAATGCAACTCGTTGCAGTTTTGTGTCATCTGAAAAACACGCAGGCACAGGGAGACGCGCGGATCCGCGGCTACACGTCTGGAATTAAAATGGAGCTCTATGGAGCACGGATCCAGGACAACACGGATCCATGTGCTTCCGGGTGTAGGGATCCGTTTTGCGGCTCTGAGCATGCTCGGAAGAAGGGATGTGCTGTATGGGAAAGTGATGAAACTGTATGGGAACAGTATGCAGATATAATATAGACTATGTGTGCGTGCTGCTCTATCATACAGTGAAGGAAGGGCTTGTGCCCTATGTTATAGTGTGTTAATGTTAATAAAATGTATTGGGAGCATGTATGTAACATGGGGGCACCTGGCTAGGGGCTGCACGAGTGGGGCTGCTCTCACACTAGCGTTGTGGTACGGTGCGTTATGATGTGTAGCAATCCTGATGCATCCTAATCCAGATTACATCCCTATACTTAACATAGGGATGCACGGACATGCGTTTGCATCAGGATGCATCATGTGCACCAACACATATCAAAGCACTTACTAATTCACAAAGGACATTAACAAAAAATGCCACAATACATGCTAAGACTACAACCGAGGAGGAGCCGGGGCCTGATCAGAAGAGCTGACAATCTGAGGAAACAATGCTGGATAACGGTCTACACTGCGTAACTAGATCCTTATACAGGAGTATAACGAGGGCCTCACATTACAGGCAAAGACCTAGAACGATGACTGTGGAAAACGTACTTCTATTTAAAAAAAGAGCCGTTTAAGTAGCCGAATGAGCCGGACTTCCCATCACTAGACCAGTAGGATCGCTACTACCAATAGGTGGCGCTGTAGAGTAAAAGTCCTCTTTCTTTCTGAAGAGGCAATTTGCATCACTAGACCAGACATCTTCCACTCAAATTCAAATAAGCTTTATTGGCAGGACTAAATACACTTTAGTTTTGCCAAAGCAAGTGCACAAAAGGGAATAGGGATAGGGACTGTAGGGATGTTGGGTAGGGGTTGTAGGAAAGGAGGATGGGGGGGATGGGGGCAGATCCAGGATGAGGGCTGTAAGAGCAATGGATGGGGGCATATCAAGGATGAGGCTCTAGAAGTCCATGGCATAGGAAGGTGGATTGGGGGGGATGGGAGCAGATCCAGGGTGGGGGACATAGAAGTCCATGGCATAGGGAAGGTGGATGGGGCAGATCCAGGGTGGGGGACATAGAAGTCCACGGCATATTATACTTCTCTTTCTCGCAGTCTATGACATTCGCTCACATATTGCGCTGCTATCTCCACTGCTCTCTCTTCTTCCCCCAGCAGGATGTATGTTTTCTCTTCCTCCTTCATGGTGATGAAATCCGGTGAGAGATGTGAGAGTCTCCTGAAGTGAGTGTCCCTCACTGCTGAGTATTTGGGGCAGTGTAGCAGGAAATGGGTTTCGTCCTCCAGGGCCTCCAGGTCACAGTGTTGGCACAGTCTTTCCTCCCTGGGCTTGTAGCTCTGCCTGTGTCGGCCGGATTCGATGGCCAGACTGTCTGCACTGAGTCTATATCAGCTCAGGATCTTGCGGTCTCTGGGGTGCGGGAGTTTCTCCAGGTATGGGGCCAGTCTGTAGTCTCTCTGTAGACTTCGGTACATGGTCAGTTTCTGTGAGCTGATGATGTCGTTCTTCCAGTCACTGACATACCTCTCCTGGCCTTCATCTACCATTTTCCTGATTCCGGCTTTTGTCAGGTTACTGTGATTGGTGTTCTGGTCAGGTTGGGTTTGGGTGGGCTGCTCCGAGGATCCTGTTTTTTCTGTTTCACCTACATGTGTCAGGGCTTTATGGTGATGGGAGCTTGGATTGCTCCTATGTAGGTGAGCCCGGAATGACAGTGCCCTCTTTAGAACCGTTAGGTGTAGAGGAAATCTGCCCAGCTCGGCCTGGCAAGCACTGGACTCCGATGGACTTGGAGAAGGTGCTTGCAGAATTCTAGGTGGAATATTTCTGTTGCTGGAATCCCACCTTGACCAGTCTGGGTAGGTGTGAGGACCCCAGACTTCGCTGCCATACAGGAGGATTGGGGTGATGATAGAGTCGAAGATTTTTAACCAGACCCTCACTGGTGGCTTTAGATGGTGGAGTTTCCTTCGGATGGCATAGAAGGTTTTGCAGGCCTTGTCTTTCAGGGTTTCTATGGCTTGTTTGAAGCTCCCTGACCAGTGAATCTCTAGGCCCAGGTAGGTATATTTGTCCGTTCCTGTAAGGGCACAGTTGTTGAGGATAAATGAAGGGTGCTGGTCTGATTTTCTCTTTCTCTTCTGGAACACCATGATGTTGGTTTTCTTTAGGTTGACCGGTAGTGCCCAGGTGGAGCTGAATTTCTCTAAGATTTTCAGGTTGTCTTGGAGGCCTTTCTCGGTTGGTGACAGAAGCAGCAGGTCATCTGCATGCAGCAGGAATTTCACGTGCGCATCGTGTTGGGTGAGACCTGGTGCTGTGGAAGATTCCAGAGCGGTAGCTAGCTCGTTGTAAATGTTGAAAAGCGTTGGGCTTAAGACCCTGTCACACTAAGTGAGATCGCTAGCGAGATCACTGCTGAGTCATTAGTTTTATGACGTTATAGCGATCTCACAGGCGAGATCGCTATGTTTGACAGTGAGCAGCGACCAGCCCCCCTGCCAGGTATCGCTGATCGTGCCCGAAATGTCTGGACATTTTTTTGGTCGCTCATGTCCCGCAGCGTCGCTTGTATCGTCACGTTTGACACCTAGTCCAAAGACCTCGTTAGCGACTCACAATCAAGATAAAGGCGTGGATTTGCGTTCCCATTTCCACGCCTCCCTCTGCTCCGATTGGTGGTCACTACAGCGTCCTGATTGGCGGGCTTCCTTTTAAAGAAGCTACACATAGTAGCGCTTCAGCTCTTTGTTCCTGACCTGGGTTTGTCCTAGTTGAGATCCTGTTTGCGTCCAACGGCTGCGACTCCAGGCTCATCTGCTTTTCCATCTACGTTGCTTCTATAGCCAGTTTAAGGTAGGTATATTTTTGTGGTCTCAACAGCGATACCACATATATATTTATATATATATATATATATATTTTTTTTTTTTAATTTATTTTTTGTTTTAAACTCTTTAGAATTTTTGCTCCAGTTGTTTTGGTGGGAGGTTTTTTTTTTTTTTTCTTTGTGAGTACAAAGAGCCATGTATGGGCAGCCATTTTAGGCTGTATGAAGTGAACACACCCAACACCCTGTATTTTTCATTAAAATTTTTTTTTTTTTTTTTTCGTCGTATACCTTAAACAAAGTTCCATTCATGTTCATAGTTTGCTAAACTTTTTTTTCTCTTTACAGATGTCTTACAATAGTGAAGAATTTGTTCGGGAGATGATCGGGCTGTATCGGTCTCTTCCATGTCTATGGAAAATAAAGTCCGCCGAGTACAGTAACAGGATGAAAAAAAGGGAGGCTTATGAGAAGATGATTAGCCTCTTTCAGCGTCATAACCCTAGCGAGAAGGTGGACGAAACTATTGTTAGGAAAAAAATACAGTCTCTCCGCACTGTTTTTAAAAAGGAGTTGAACAAGGTGGAGAAGTCGAGGAAGTCGGGTGCCGGCACAGATGAAGTTTATGTGCCCATGCTGTGGTACTACGACCTCCTCGGCTTCACCCGCGACCAAGAACTTCCAAGGAAAACAGTGTCTTCCATGCGGCCGAATGTGCAACCTGACACACAGATAGAGAATGATCCAGACTCCCCTGTAGGAGAAGTAAGCATCTTCTTTTTTCCTAAAATAAGTTAATTATTATTTTGCATGTACATGACTTTTTTTATTTAAAAATATGTAATCTAAAACATTTGCATATTACCCACCAGTCATTGAAATTTGCAACTTATTTTCCATTCTTTGTTTGACGTAATTTGTTTTGTTTTCTTTGTTCACGCAACAGCAGCGTCTAGAAGAACAGGCGACGCAAGGGAGTGACGGCATTACTGAGATTGAACGTTGTATGGAGGACGCAGTTGAGGGGTCGAGTCAACAACCTGCTCCCCTTGCTGTATGTCAACGACAAAATAATGCGCGCAAAAGGAAGGAAACTTTGCCCCCGTCCTCAGACCTTATGTGTTTGGCCAACCAAATAATGGCAAGCTCGGCCATGGACAGCTTTGCCAACTTCACAGCTGATCGCCTTGCAAAGTTGGATGCTAACCAGAGGAAACATGCCGAACGCCTCATTTTTTAAACTTTGAGTGAAGCAGATTCCGGTCAGCTGGATGAAAATTCTACCGTAAAAAGATTGAGCGCCCGTGAGCTTTCTTGGCCACCTGCATGGACACAAACTCAAGAGCCACTGCGGAGCACACCAGTGGATGCTTTGTAAATATACTAGATAATTAAACCCTTTTTTTTCTTCTTAGTATTGTAATAAAACTTTACCTGTTTTTCAACTGTAACAGACTTAATTCTTTATTTTACTTTGTCTATTTTGTACAAATATGTGGAGCTTATTAGGAATGAAAAGCTTTATGAGCAAGGTTTTTTTTATTTTTAAATAGAGAAAACGCAACAACTGTTGATGTTTAACTTTTTTATCGCCTGGATTTTGGCAATTTAACAAATAAAACAACGACTTACATTAAAATAAAAAATTTAGCGTCTTCCGCCACGTTGTTGGGCCGCCGCCGCCCTTAACAACAACTGTTTATGTGTCTCTACTGCTTGTGTCACTCTCCTCAGTGACTCCAGGAGCTCTTCAGGTGTTGGGATTCCTATGGTGTGAAATGTTAAAAATTAACAATTCTAAACATGCAACATATTATCGGTATTTTTTTTTTTTATAAACTCTTACGGTTTCTCACTCCCTCCGCTTCTTCAGAGGATGAGGGGCTTATGTTCCACCCCGATCCCCGTGCATCCTCTTCGTTGTTTTCCATGGTGTCTGGCAGTGGCTCCGGCTCTTCTTCAGTGCCAACTTGGCTCTCAGTATCAGGAGGACAAAAAACACAATTATCAATTGCTTTTCAGGGATAACATTGGGGTCCGTGTGTCTGTGCGGGTACTATGAGGGTGGTTGAAGGTGGGAACAGGGTGGGACTTTTCAGGGACTATATTGGGGTCCGTGTGTCTGTGCAGGTACTATGCGGTTGTCTGCAGGTCCTGGGTGGGACTTTTCAGGGACTATATTGGGGTCCGTATGTCTGTGCAGGTACTATGTGGGTGGCTGCATGTCCTGGGTGTGACTTTTCAGGGACTATATTGGGGTCCGTGTGTCTGTGCAGGTACTATGCGGTTGTCTGCAGGTCATGGGTGGGACTTTTCAGGGACTATATTGGGGTCCGTGTGTCTGTGCAGGTACTATGCGGGTGGCTGCATGTCCTGGGTGTGACTTTTCAGGGACTATATTTGGGGTCCGTGTGTCTGTGCAGGTTCTATGTGGGTGTCTGCAGGTCCTGGGTGGGACTTTTCAGGGGCTATATTTGGGGTCCGTGTGTTTGTGCAGGTACTATGCGGGTGGCTGCATGTCCTGGGTGTGACTTTTCAGGGACTATATTTGGGGTCCGTGTGTCTGTGCAGGTTCTGTGCAGGTGTCTGCAGGTCCTGGGTGGGACTTTTCAGGGACTATATTGGGGTCCGTGTGTCTGTGCAGGTACTATGCGGGTGTCTGCAGGTCCTGGGTGGGACTTTTCAGGGACTATATTGGGGTCCGTGTGTCTGTGCAGGTACTATGCGGGTGTCTGCAGGTCCTGGGTGGGACTTTTCAGGGACTATATTGGGGTCCGTGTGTCTGTACAATGTGTACTTACCACGATGGGAGACCATCTGGGCACAGACACGGGCGATACGGCTGCTAGAGCGGTAGCGCAGATTTGCCAGCTTCTTTCTGATTTGACGTGTGGAGAGATCCAAACCAAAATGCCTGGCCAAGCCACGCCTAATCCTCTGCAGCACTTGCTGCTTATGGAGGACAGGGTGTTGGTGTGGCAGGGTGCAGGCATAATCGTGCTCATCTACTTCCTTGATGAGAAACCGCACCTCTGCATCTCCCCAGTGACTTGAACGCCGCCTGGTCGCCATTTTAAAATATGCTAGGTCGCAGTAGGGTCATAACACACGCCCACAACGCTACAGCACCACCCACATTTATCATTGACATGCGGCGGCTTCTCGGACGCTATAGCGTCTTAAAGGACCGCGATATAGTAACTGTCCGCGGGTGGGGGGCGCTTTAGCGTCCCGAAACCGAACCACTGTTCACACGGTCATATATTTATATTGTGTATAGAATATTTGTGTGTGCGCTTCTGTTTATGATTGTCTAGTATGTGTATTATTAGGTACACATTTGTGGTTTAGTGTTTCAATGTGTGTTTAATGCATTATTATGTACCTTAATATGTTTTGTAAATAAATTAAAACACCAAACAATTTGTTTCGAAGAAAAAAAAATCATTATTAAAACACTTATAAAACAATAAAGTAACACAATTTTTAAGCTCGGTACAAAAAAAAAAATAAAGTCACTGCTGATGCTGCCAAGCAACTGCGCCAGGACCATTAAAATAATGGCAATACTGTTCACGGCAGGTCTTGGCATCCTCGATTTATCTGCCGGGTCCTAGAGGTCGAAGGCCTGCTATTGCGGGTGCGGTCGAACGCCATTCCCCTAGCTGAACTTCGCATTTGTTGTGTCCACTGAGTCCATAAACCCGGGCGGGCAGTACGAACTGGAATCCCGCCGTCGGAGAAAGTTATGGAGCACACAGTAGGCCAACACCACCGAGTCAATTGAGTCCAGTTTCATGTTAATTGGCGTGTGCAATACTCGGAACCGATTGATCCCAAAGGCATTTTCAACCACTCAACGTGCCCTTAACAAGCGGTAATTGAAAATGCGTCTTTCAGCCGTTAGAGGTTTTTGGGGAAACGGTTTACGCAAATGCGGATGAAGCGGGAAGGCCTTGTCGCCGACAAAAACAAAGTTCATGTTTCCTCGGGTGTCGGAGTTTTGAGACAACTGAAGGTCAGAGCCAAATAAGCGTTCTCCAAAATGGATATGTTCCAAAACCCCCCCATTGGAAACCCTTCCGTTCATCCCGACGTCCACATAAATTCATACTTTGCGTTTACAAGGGCTATCAGGATCATACTAAAATAGCCCTTGTAATTGTAGAAATAGAACCCGCTGTTGGGCGGTTGTGTGATGCAGACATGTTTACCGTCCAAGGCCCCACCGCAATTAGGAAACTGCCAGAGTTCCTCAAAATCGGAGTCAATCTGTTTCCAATCCTTGTCTGTGGTTGGAAAATCCATGAAGCTGCTTAGACACTGGAAAATCGCTCTGCAAGTCTCCGGAATAAGAACACTGAGGAGAGGCCTTGAAATAGCGGCAGAGAAATGCAGGTCCTGAAATGAGCGCCCGGTGGCCAGGAATCTCAGCGTGACTGCCAATCTTTCATCGACGGGGATGGCAGCACGTATTCTTGTATCCCTCCTTTCAATAAGTGGAGTTATTAGCTCCAATATATAGATAAATGATTCCTCGGACATCCGCAGGTAGTTACGGAAATCGTGTGGATTTTTGTCCTGCAACTCTCTGACTAGCTGCATGTGTGACAAATCGGATCTCCTCTGCAGCCACTCTTTCGTCCACATCCGACGTTTTCTTTTGGCACGCCTCGCCAGGGACCTGGGCTTCATCACGACGGCGAGCTTCCTCAGCCAACAAGGCAGCCACCACAACCGAACACTGCGCCTTGTTCATGATGGAGCAAACTGCAAAAAATGAAGTTGAAATATTATAAAAAGTTAGAAAATAAAGAAATCAATACAAGCTATGTGTAATGTGATATTGCATACCGCCCTATTAACCTGGCATGGCTATAACGTTCTTTCTCAAACTAAAATGGCTGCCCATGCAATTGCATACCATCGCGGGCGTGTCAGTAACGTGCTTTTGACCAATATGGCTGACTATTCAATTGCATATGGGCATGCCTGTTACATATCCACCAACTAAAATGGCTGACCATATGAAAGGCGAATAACCAAAGCCCTCCCTCAAGTAGCGCAATATAGACCCCAAATATACATACCGTCAACACTGAGTAGGCGTCTGGATCCTGGAATCCCAGCCCATGAACGCAATTTGCACAGCCGGTGAACTCAACTAGGACAGCCGGTGAACGCAAATAGGACACAGCTGATTGCTACTAGGTTCTGCTAGCCAAAAGACTATCTGGAATCAACCCGTGAACGCTATTTGGACAGCCGGTGAACGCTAATAGGACACCGCTGATCGCAATTAGGTTCTGCTAGACAAAACACTACGTGTTCAGAAAAAACAATGAAATGAAGCGCTAGTGTGTCAACTTCTTTTAAATGCAAGGTCGCCAATCAGGACGCGGTAGCGTCCACCAATCAGAGCAGAGAGGGCGTGAAAAAAGGGAGCGCAATCCACGCCTGTGTAAATACTGCGTCACATAGTACATCCCTCATCGAGGTGTGAATCGTCAATGGAACACGCAATGTGACAGGGTCCCAACGACCACCGACATCGTTACAAAGGTCGCTATTATGACACGTGACACGCCAGGTCGTTGGATAGATCGGACTGTTTGACATCTCAATAGCGATCACATAACGATGCGGCAACGATCACTGTCTTGTCGTATCGCTGTCGGGATCATTGTAGCGTTGCTAGGTGTGACGGGAGCTTTAGGCTGCAGCCCGACTCTGCTGGAAATAGGCCGTACTTCTGCCGTTCACACTCACGCTGCAGAGGTTCTCGGTGTAGGAGCTTTTGATAACATCGTCTTTCCTCCTATTCCGCTCTCCAGCAGTTTCAGGAATAAGCCTGGGTGCCACACAGAATCAAAGGCCTTTTTAAAGTCCACGAAACAGGCATATATCTTCCCGTTCTTTGTATTGTGGACGTGGCTCTGAATGAGGCTGTGCAGGGTGTAGATGTGGTCAGTAGTGCGGTGGTTTGGCATGAAGCCAGCTTGGCTCTTGCTGAGGACGTTGTGCTCGGTGAGGAAACTGAGGATCCTCTTGTTCAGGATGCTGTTGAACAGTTTTCCCAGATTGCTGCTGACACATATTCCTCTGTAGTTGGCAGGGTCGTACCTGTCCCCATTCTTGTGGATGGGTTTGATGAGGCCTTGGTGCCAGGTACGAGGTAAGTAGCCGGCACTTAGCATAATATTGAAGAGTTTAACCATTGCAGCCTGTATTTCTGGTGGGCTGTACTTCAGCATTTCTGGTAGGATTCCATCCAGGCCACCGGCTTTTCTACACCTTATGGAAGAGATTCTTTCTGCTACGTCCTGCAATGTAGTAGGTGTATCCATGGGATTTTGGAAATTTTTTACTTTTTCCTCCATTGCTTTTAGTTTTGCCATTATGCTTTCCTGTTCTTGGCTTAGTTCTTCCTTCAGGATGTCTTTATAGAGGTCTCTGAAGTACTGGAGACAGATGTTGCCATTTTGGATATGGATGTTGTTTTTCTTGTCTTTGTGCCCATGTGTTTCCATAGTTCCCAGAAGGAGTTGTCTTGGAGGGTGTCTTAGAGTTGGTTAAGCTTGGTAGAGATGTAACTCTGCTTCTTCCTCCTGAGGATGGTTTTGTACTGCCTTTGTATGGTTTCATAGGCTTCTCTCAGACCCGGGTGGTTGGGGGTCTGTCTTTCTTGTTTGAGGCTGTTCTCAGGGTCTTCCATACGGCTTTATATTCTCTGTCAAACCATCCAGTGATGTTTTTCTTTTGGTCCTGTGGTGTAGTGACCACTGCATCCGCTAGGGGGCGCTGTATGGGTGTCCCAGGACAGGCGTATAAGCATTACCAGTGTCCTGATAGGAGTAGGGATGCTGAATGATCGTAATGTATCTCAAGGTGGGTGGCCTCGGGATGAAGGCTTGATTATGTGCTAATCAGAAGAGCTGATCTTTCGTGCCAATGTGTTAGGGAGAGCTACCTACAAATCCACTCAGGGGTGTGTCTGAAAACGCTGGTAGTAAAAGACTATGTGAGTGTGAAGGACCTGTGATGAGGTCATAGCCATGTGACCCGGTGGGCGTGGCTATGGACCATATAAGGTGGCCAGGGTAGGGCACATGAGTGACTGCTGGGACCCGGTTGGTCCGTATGAACGGTCTCGTCTGGGCTGACGTGAGACCGACTGAAGGAAAATGGGTCTGCCTTCCTGTACACGTGAGACGTGTGTGTAAGAGTTCCCTGGAGGGAATGAATGTCTGCACTAAGAAGCAGCCATGAGGTAAACCCAGACAGGGGATATAACTCTGAGGCTAGAGAGCCTGTGTACTGGACATTGCACAACCTGTGTGACCACAGGATAAGCAGAGTGAAGCTCTGTCATGGACGCTATGATGTTTATATGAACTTTCTGTTGCTGTTCCTGGTTTATGATGCCTAATAAACCGCATGGACTGTTGGAGTTATGTTAAGAAACCTGTGCCGGATGTGATTTATTGTCTGCCAAGCTAGTGTCCCCTATCTGAAATAATGGACACTTATGCTTGTTTTCACCTGAGCTAAAGGCTATTCCTTGTGTTATGTGTTGCTTTATGGGTTATGAAGCAATAAACCCTGTGAACTTTTAAAAGGAACGTGCCTCCTGATTGACTCCCGTTGCACCTGAGCGAGTTGAATCCCTAGTGTCTTGTAGTTGACTTTGTTAAGGTCAGTCTGGCCATTGCATAGAATACATTGTTGAGGTCTTGCAGCTTGACTCACTCCCTTTGGGTTAGGCTGGTACTCGTAGTTGTAGAAGTGGTGGAGCATCCGCTGTATTTCAGGTCTGCTGGGAGCTTCTTTATACTTTAGTAGAAAGTGATGACTAAACAGCAGCGACTCCTCTTTTATATACAGGAGAGATGGACCAGAGAGAGAACTGCAGAGATGACGCGCCCCAGGGCGGGGCTTACAGAATCTGCATTAGCTCCTCCCTTCCTCTGCTGATTGGCTGAGCACAGAACTGTTGGGAAGTTTGTTTTCTTGCTTTTTGTGCAGGTTTTGCAGCTCTTTCCAGCTCCTAATGTAATTCTGTAACTTCTCCGGTGAAGAGAAGTATCCCTAATACAGTCTATAGAAAAAATCCACGGATCACAAATGTCTTAAGTCATCTCCTTTCCAGATCACAGCGAAGTAATGAAATCGATATTTATAATATAAATGAGACCACACAGAATCAGACACCATCACCGATCCGAGGAGCAAGGGTCTATGATCAAAGAAATCCGCTGACTGCAGTTTGCTTCAATCAATCAGGTCGCTGCTGAAAATGCTGCTGAGCATTGAAATAAGCAACCTCTGACCCTTACAAGCCTTTTGACCCACATCAGTTCTCTCACTACCATCACTATTTGCTCAGAGAGTAAACTTATAGGTCCGGAATGTGCAATCCCAGGGACTCTTAGGCTGAAGTCACATAAGCATATAGTATCGGATGCGATATGCTAATGACACTAGGCCCAAACTCTGCTGTGCGTGAGCCAAGTGTCATGCTACTGTGCTTCAATCCTCTCATATAAAGGTAGCATAGGTGCGGAGAAGACAGAGAAAGTAATTTCTTTATCTTCTCCATTGCCATCATCGGTGCATAATCGCACTGCACTCGGATGACTTCCAAGTACGGTCCCATGTTTCGCACGCGCCCATAGACTTGTTTGGCTGTAGTCCAATTCTCAGATATGCTGGTAGCATGCTGCAATTGTTCTCTCATGCCCAATCGGAAATTAGGGTGTGTTTCCCACTAAGCGCATTGCCTGCACTTTGGAAAGCGCCACCCCCTTCTGTACGCGCGTTGATTCCAGATGTGCTCATTGAACACATGCGGTATCACCGCATCGCATACCTAGACCGGGTTATTTACCTCGCGGAGACTGAGCGTCTCTGCAAGGTAAACAGACATGCTGCGTTCTAAAAAGACGCGCTGCATGTCCGGTTTTGTGGGTATGTCACCCGTGTATTAGGATGCATAATGGAGACGAGATTTCATAAAATCCCCTCCACTATGCTATAACATTTGGACGCTGCGGATTAAATGCTGCGGCTGTACGCAGCGTTCAATCCGCAGCAAATCCGGATGTAATACGGCCCATGGAAACATAACCTTAGAAAAAAATTGCAGATCTGAGCTGAATAAGCTAGAATAACACAGATCTGAGTGCTATGTAATGTTTTATCCCATAGCACTCAGCAGTGTTATATGCCAGTGTGAGCGAGACCTTATTTTCACACTACTACCATCCATAAACGGAGGTAACATACAGCTGTGATCTGGTAAGGCAGGTTCTAGCAGTGTAATAAAGCAGGCGGTGCAGCTGTTACACTTATCACACAATACAGTACACAGGATATTACTGGAGAGGCAAGAAAAGTTCACTAAAGCTGTGGAGACCAGAGGCCAAGAGCAGCGACACTAAAGAGATAACCCTTCATCAGATGTTGTGGTTAATATAATCTGCTGTATGTGGGCGATGCTATTATTCGGTAACTTACTGCTGATTGGCTAACGGAGCTGCTTCCGTTCTTAATCTTCATGCAAAACGTCGTCTCAGCATGATGAGTGATTAAAGGTTGCTTGTCTTCCTTCCATACAGAAGCTTCTGCGTTTCTCTGATTAGGGGGAGCAGTATCCGCTATCTGCACTACAAGGCCCAGCGACTCTGATCACTGGATAGTGAGAGTACCCCATTATCCAAATACTGGGATGTGTCCCGTGTGTCTGACCTGGAGACGGTTACATTACATTTTTTTGGCAGATTTCATCACAATCAGAATTTTGGGCGATGTACTGGCCCGGGAAATATCCTAAAAGCGACATTTTTGGGCAGATGAATTCATCTACTTTACCGAGCAGATCCCTCCATATTTTGCTGATCATCTCCCCAGTAGTTTATTCCTGAAATCTATGTAGAGATTAATTCCACAGAGTCAGCCAGGAGGTTCGTGATAGAATGTGATCGTACATTTCCTTAGTAAAACCTGGGCTACGAAGAAGCGGCTTCTTCCAATTTATCTTATGTCCGGCTGAGTGCAGGGAAGTGACCGGCTTTATCCATCAGGACTATGAAAGATTGCTGAGTAAGAGATAATGAGAATAGCATAAGGTGCGATAACGACCCTGGACATTAGTGACTAGCCTCCTACCAATATGGGGGAAGAGATGCTGGTAATAACAGCAGGAGTTGGCTGTATAAAAGGCATCGGACATGTATGGTGCAGGCTTGGAAGGGTTTAATATAATAAAGGCGACTAAGAAGATCACATTCCTCCAGAAAAATCACAACAGCTCAGCACAGTATAAACACTCTGAATGCATGTTTGCAGCAGGTTAATCTAATGCCAGGCAGACAACTTCCTGTGTGACAAGACAGTAGTGAAGACAGCATCATTCCCACCTTCAGTGTCAGGACATCAGGACTTAAAGGGAAGCTGTCACCAAGAATAACGCTGTTAACCTGCAGATTAACCCCATATCTGCAGGTTAACAGAGTTATGATGCTGTCCGGCGTCTGCACGCAGCCAAATGCACAGGGGAGAAAAGCATCTTTATTGTCTATACAAGCATTCGGTATTCAGTCATAGAGCGTGACTGAACCAGCGCCACCACTGCCGCTGAGTATACATAGCGGCCGCTGTAACCGCCCCCCCGGCACTGACTGACAGCCGGCCGCAATGTAGAGCCAGGGTCAGTCAGGGCTGGTTTCATGGGTACAGCCACTGCTCTGTATGCTCGATGACTGAACCAGCGCCACCACTGCCGCTGAGTATACATAGCGGCCGCTGTAACCGCCCCCCCCCGGCACTGACTGACAGCCGGCCGCAATGTAGAGCCAGGGTCAGTCAGGGCTGGTTTCATGGGTACAGCCACTGCTCTGTATGCTCGATGACTGAACCAGCGCCACCACTGCCGCTGAGTATACATAGCGGCCGCTGTAACCGCCCCCCCCGGCACTGACTGACAGCCGGCCGCAATGTAGAGCCAGGGTCAGTCAGGGCTGGTTTCATGGGTACAGCCACTGCTCTGTATGCTCGATGACTGAACCAGCGCCACAACCCCCCCATGACTGAAGGCTGGAGGGGAGAATAAAGAGAATTTTCTCCTCGATGCATTTGGCTGCGTGCAGGCACCGGGCAGCATCATAACCTTGTCAACCTGCAGATTAACAGCCTTACTCCTGGTGACAGGTTCCCTTTAGGTATGAAAATATATATGACAAGTCCTCAGATCTCAGAAATCTTCATGGTCAGGACCCCTGTGTAACACTGGCCAGGATCTGCTGAGCAATGCTTGTGATGGAGGCATATGCTGCACTCTTGGGGAACTCCTGCATAAAGTCTTTCCCCTCTTCTAGACTTTGGGTCAGAATGGGATCAAGCGGGACACAACCTGGAAGGAGAGAAGATGTATTATTAGAAACAGATTATTTGTAGAGTGAGCAACACAGTGGACTGCTTGTCGTAATTTTGATAAACAGATTCCCTCTAAGTACATGACAAAATATTTATGATAGATAGATAGAAAAGACAGATGGCAACACAAACTTGAGCAGATTTTGGGTGCAATAATTCCTGCGTAATGCGGAAGTCGAAACGATTTTTCCTTGAACTGGAGTGCGGCGTGATTTTTTTTCTAGCTAGCTAGACAGACAGACCCACACATTATATATACACTCCTGCCATACATTTTTGCGCCTCAGTGTGTGCACGTATATATATCCCTGCTGAGTTCCTTCAAAAATGAATTGTAAGTACAGGTACGTGGAAGGATTGATGAGAACAAGAAGTGGTCACCAAATACTGCCGAGATTTAGATTTCTCTTATGTTCATTCCCTTTGCATTTTGTTAATTGATAAAAATAAACTATTAACACTTCTATTTGTGAAAGCTTCTTACCGTCTAGAACTTTTTCCGTACCTGCTTAAAACGTTTGCACAGCACTGTGTGTGTATAGTGTATTTTCCCCCCATATATCCCCAGGTTACGCGGAGATTTCCTACATATCTGCACAAAAGAATGAAATATAAACTAGTAATTTTCAGGGATTTTTTATTTACCCAGAAATGGCACTCCGGCGTGTCTTGCTAACTCCTCACCGCCTCCTTTGGAAAAAACATTGGTACATTCCTAGGGTGACACAGACACACCTTGTATAAGACCAGTTACTCAAAGCTCTAATAGTTATAACATAATTACAGAATATGGCAGAAATGTCAGAACATCAGTAACTATGCTAAGAACAGGAGTCCCCAACCCATCTGCCCAATGTGGTGGCCGCTAGAGATGGGCGGACACCTGGATGTTCGGGTCCGGCCGAAAAGCTACAAAAAGTTCGGGTTTGGGTACCAGAACAGTACCCGGACCACATTCACTTGAATGGGGGGCCCGAGCATCCAGTGTTTGCCATGCTGTCATGTGCATAACAGTGCAGCAAACACTGCTTCTGATCAGCGGTGAAATCATCCCCGCCGGTCAGAGAGCCGCGGTTCCCACGCTGTCAAAATACAGCGTGAGCCCTCAGCTGTGATTGGAGGTATACAGTTTACCTCCGGTCACCGGTGTCCGCTGATGGGACTACAGCTCCCATCCTCTGACACCTGCAGCCGCTAATAAGTGAGAGCAGGAGCGGCGGATGGAAGTATTCTTTCATTCATCCTGCGCTGTAAATAAATAATTTAAAAAAATGACATGGGTTCACCTGTATTTTTGCTAATCATCCAGGCAAAACTCACAGCTGGGGGCTGCAACCCTCAGCTGTGAGCTTCAACAAAGCTGGTTATCAAGAATAGAGGGGTCCCCACGCTGTTTTTTAATTAATTATTTAAATAAATAATTTAACAAAACAGTGTGGGGTCCCCCATTTTTGACAACCAACTTTGCTAAAGCAGACAGCTGGGGGCTGGTTTTCTCAGGCTGGTAAGGGGCCATGGATTTTGGTCACTGAAGCGGTGTTCCCAGAAGGGCTGAACTGCAGTGACCTTGGTGAGATCCCCGCTAGCAGCGTGAGAAAAACACACATACACCCAATGTTCGGGCAGCCAAACCCCAACAATAACACAGAATTCCTGGTGAAGTCCATGTTCGTTATCCGTCCCCGAACAGTAGGTGTTCGGTACAGACGCAGAACTTTAGTGCTTGGGTTCGCCCATCTCTAGTGGCCACCACATCAGCCATACAGAGGGGCAGCCAGGTACATTTATCTACATATACCCGCTCTTCAGCTCACCGTACAGTGGGGACAAATGAATCCACTCATGTTCTCCACTATCCCAACCACCGGAAGTGCCATCTTTTTGCAAAATGTCAATTCACGTCTCACATCTCCAATAGATACTGCCTGAAATAACACAGATGTCAAGAGAAAATCCCAACACAGAGAATATCAAATACAGAATGGAGAAGTCAAAGGATAATTAGGAATCTGTGTAAAACTCTGGAAGGTTGGAAGGAGGTATGGTGGCAGGCACTTTCGTGGAAACAGATCAATACTTACAGTTAGGTCCATATATATTTGGACAGAGACAACATTTTTCTAATTTTGGTTCTAGACATTACCACAATGAATTTTAAACAAAACAATTCAGATGCAGGTGAAGTTCAGACTTTCAGCTTTCATTTGAGGGTATCTGCATTAAAATTGGATGAAGGGTTTAGGAGTTTCAGCTCCTTAACATGTGCCAACCTTTTTTTAAAGGGACCAAAAGTAATTGGACAGATTAAATAATTGTAAATAAAATGTTCATTTCTAGTACTTGGTTGAAAACCCTTTGTTGGCAATGACTGCCTGAAGTCTTGAACTCATGGACATCACCAGACGCTTTGTTTCCTCCTTTTTGATGCTCTGCCAGGCCTTCACTGTGGTGGTTTTCAGTTGCTGTTTGTTTGTGGGCCTTTCTGTCTGAAGTTGAGTCTTTAACAAGTGAAATTCATGCTCAATTGGGTTGAGATCAGGAGACTGACTTGGCCATTCAAGAATATTCCACTTCTTTGCTTTAATAAACTCCTGGGTGGCTTTGGCGTTATGTTTTGGGTCCATCTGTAGTATGAAACGACGACCAATCAGTTTGGCTGCATTTGGCTGGATCTGAGCACACAGTATGGCTCTGAACACCTCAAAATTCATTCGGCTGCTTCTGTCCTGTGTCACATCATCAATAAACACTAGTGACCCAGTGCCACTGGCAGCCAAGCATGCCCAAGCCATCACACTGCCTCCGCCGTGTTTTACAGATGATGTGGTATGCTTTGGATCATGAGCTGTACCACGCCTTCGCCATACTTTTCTCTTTCCATCATTCTGGCAGAGGTTGATCTTGGTTTCATCTGTCCACAGAATGTTCTTCCAGAACTGTGCTGGCTTTTTTAGATGTTTTTTAGCAAAGTCCAGCCTAGCCTTTTTATTCTTGATGCTTATGAGTGGCTTGCACCGTGCAGTGAACCCTCTGTATTTACTTTCATGCAGTCTTCTCTTTATGGTAGATTTGGATATTGATACGCCTACCTCCTGGAGAGTGTTGTTCACTTGGTTGGCTGTTGTGAAGGGGTTTCTCTTCACCATGGATATTATTCTGCGATCATCCACCACTGTTGTCTTCCGTGGGCGCCCAGGTCTTTTTACATTGATGAGTTCACCAGTGCTTTCTTTCTTTCTCAGGATGTACCAAACTGTAGATTTTGCCACTCCTAATGTTGTAGCAATTTCTTGGATGGGTTTTTTCTGTTTTTGCAGCTTAAGGATGGCTTGTTTCACCTGCATGGAGAGCTCCTTTGACCGACTGTTTCCTTCACTGCAAACCTTCCAAATGCAAGCACCACACCTCAAATCAACTCCAGGCCTTTTATCTGCTTAATTGAGAATGACATAACGAAGGGATTGCCCACACCTGTCCATGAAATAGCCTTGGAGTCAATTGTCCAATTACTTTTGGTCCCTTTAAAAACAGGGTGGCACATGTTAAGGAGCTGAAACTCCTAAACCCTTCATCCAATTTTAATGTGGATACCCTCAAATGAAAGCTGAAAGTCTGAACTTCAACTGCATCGAATTGTTTTGTTTAAAATTCATTGTGGTAATGTCTAGAACCAAAATTAGAAAAATGTTGTCTCTGTCCAAATATATATGGACCTAACTGTATGAGATCTTCAATTAATTGTGATATCTTCTTCTAATACGGGCAAATTATATGTCCGCCAGAAACAGAGAAAACTTACTATAGTGCCTTCTATAGGTGGAAAGTCAGATTTTAAGGGGAAGGTGCCACAATTTTTAATTTTGTGTTCATAATTAATAATTATAGAAATCAATTATTTTTTAATACAACATTAAACGTATCACTTTAACAGTTTTTATTTATCAATTTTTACTTCAACCACTGGGGGCTGCCATTTGCATTTGGGTGTGTGTAAGTGTCTGAGCGTAACACACCTCCAATACGACAGCCCATGGGCCGTCCGACCACATCTCTTGTATTGAGACTGCTTCTCCTGCTGTGATTCGGGCACAGCCGCTGTGCTGTCTACAGGTGTGAGAGGAGATCACGGCCATCTTGGTGTAACCCGCAGTATATGACGCCGGCTCCACTTTTCACCTGTCGTTGGCGACACTGCTCAGTGTGTGCGATGACTGGAGCTGCTGGGGATAGGACGTCTGGGTTGAGGCCATCACAGCCTGTCATCAGTATTACACTACAGATTGCGATTACCGTTCACCAGTGTCCTGTTCAGGGCACAGCAGGGAAGTCTTTACGCTGCTCAGAACACACTGATAGGAAGGTGCTGTGGGTGGGAACACAGGGAAGGTGTGTAGAAGCGTTTGTTTTGTTTCTATGCATTGAATATATGGGGAACATATACCAGGATGGGGAAACCATACACCAGGATCCACTATATGGGGCCATTACACTGTGGGGAACTATATGCTGTGGTGTACTATATGAGGCCATTATACTGTGGGGAACTATATGAGGCCATTATACTGTGGAGCCACTATTCAGAGGGCAGCGTGACTCAGCGACTCTGAGGAGCGCTGTAGTTACTGACGTCACCTCTGTTCAGAGCCGCTGGGTCTCGCGGAGCACAGCAGGACCCACAGTGCCTGCTGCTACAGTCTACAGAGCTACCTTCTCAGAACATGGCTCCAAAGCCTTTGGACGTTGGATTCGGGGATCATGGTCGGTACGCCATGGACTATTTTGGACCTGCAATGGGAACTTCTTGTTTTCTAATCAAATTGGTGAACGAGGGACAGTGTCTTGTCTTTATTTCTTTCTATATTTTTCAGGTTTCAATATATGGACTACGGCGGACCTGCATGGGTTATTTCATTGAAAAATAAATTGGTAAACCAGGGGAAGTGTTTTTGTCAAATAAAATTTATTTTTCTGTCTGTGCTTTTTTCCATTACTGGGTTAGTAAAGGGGGTGTCTGATAGACACCTTTCCATTACTAACCCCAAGGCTGGATGCCAGCTGTGATTTTTGACAATTCACAGCTGTCATCAATCCAACTACCACTGCACCAGGGTACTTAGGAAGAGGAAGAGGTGGGCCACATGAAAGGCACTAAAGGGTGCAAGTTTATTATATGTACCGGGCTTGTGAAATTATATGTCTACATGATGTCTATCTATTCATCAAAGTGGGGCCATTATACTGAATGATGCACTAAGTAGGGCTTATTGGACTATATGGGGAATCTGGCGGGTTCAATAGGTCAAAAAATACTTTGTAAGAGCATGAAAGTTATAGAGATATGCTATTCCGTGAACCCACTAAACATATTTTTTTTTTTGGGGGTAGGGCTCAATTGTGGCAATTATTGTGTGACCCTGCTCTATCCACGTCTATGGGAGAAGTAATGTAGTGGATGGAGCGGGGTCACACATTACACGGATTGCTCACTTAGAAATGTGTTACCCCCGCTCTGTCCACTTCTATGGGAGCAGTGGTGTAATGTGTGACCCCACTCACTATATATCAATGGGAGTAGTAATATAGTGGACAGAGTGACACCCCACACTACATATTGCGTATCTAATCCCATCCAATGTGATACACTCAGACGAGTTCAATATGTAATTCCATCATATGATAAACTTCACTTAGCCCTGTATCTAATTGCAGCAAGTGATACACTCCACGTATCTAACCCCAGCTTATGATACAGGGAGCAGCACCAACTAACAGAATTGGTGCTGCCATCCTTCCATTGTACTTGTCCGTATCACTTTGCAGTCACCAACAAAATGGCTCCGCTCTGTGATCCTAAACTTCATCCTCTTATCCTGTTGCAAACACCCAGAAGGGAAGTAGAGGAGTGACCTCACACACTTGACCAGACCCCGGCCACATTTACTGCATGTCGTAACTTGAGTTAGTTGGACAATAGGATTTCTCGCCTCCTGCGACCGCTGATAATTTAGATCACGAGAGTGCTGCAGCCCATCAGCCACTGCTGATTGTTCATAGATGCACAGCTTTTCTCTGCATAGAATGCTTTTTTTTTTTGTTCGCACTATGGTAGAAAAAGATGCTAGCTCAGATCATAAAGAAAAGAAGTACCTGAGGAGTGGTAACTAAAATAGCTCCCATTGGGTTGAAAGGCCTTAGTGCGTCCACAGTGGAGATGTGTTCATCGGAGGTTCCCGGTGGAGTGTCGACAATAAGAAAATCCAAATCCCCCCAGGCCACGTCACACACAAACTGTTTTATCAGTGCTAGATGATGAATAGAGACAATCATCCTTGATATCATTGTGAGATAGCTATGAGATGCAAGACATGCAGCATATGGTGCAGATTAGGACAGAATTGGCTATTGTAGACATCTAGATTAGATTTCGGAACATCTTAAAACATCTGGCACAGCCCTAAGCAAAGATTTCTACATATGCTTTGAATATAAATGACATTATCAAGTGGTGTGTTCCAAAATATAAGGAAGCATTCACATGCGACCGTGTGCGCTGTTAAACCACCAGCAATCGGCAACATTTTTGCCAGTCGGCAATCATTTACTTGACTGTTAATACAGGGAGACCTCGCTTCTGAGGAGCACAGAGCGGTCGGTAACAGATCGTTCCGTGTACATTTTTTTGTTCCCAAGTGGATTTTCAAGCAGATTACACTCAAATCTGTAGTACAAATACCCTTCAAGGACTCTAATAAAAAGCTCATTCAAAATTTCTGTGAAAAAACACAACTTTAGTGCCGACAGTGCTGTTTCTCTTGTTTTGACCCAAAATGGAAATAAAACAACATGTCAATTATGGAGGCATTTTGGCCAGGGGGAAAAAAAAAAAAAAAGATAAACAATTTGCATAGGGTATGTACACACCGAGGGCCTGATTCAGCCAAGTTGGGCGTTGTTCACGTTGGTCTCGATGGGGACGTGTGCTGGGATAAGACATTATTCTTAATGAATCTGGAGTGCCTGACAAGTGGTGTGCTTTAGCAGAAATATCACTCCAGTCAGGGACTGGCGTGAGATTTTTGACATATGGAGTGCCAGTGCTCGTTATCAATTAGACGAGCTGTTGCGTCACACACCCCGACGCGCTCCACCCTGCCCCAGTTCCGCCAATTCAGGGCAGAGCAGTGCACCTGCGCGGGATCCACGACGAGAAGCAAAGAAGTGGACGTCGCCGCTAGAAGATGGTAGGTGCCGGACCGTGACACCCTCCAGACCCGGACCGCCCCCGGGCGAGTATAATATAACTCGTTTTTCTTATCTTTCAGGTTTCATAGGGGGCTTATCTACAGCATTACAGAATGATGTAGACAAGCCCATGATGGCGGTGCCGGCAGCTGATAGTCCAAAAATGGGGTGAGACTCCCTTTAACAGGTGACTAATATGAGTAAGTCACAAGAATACTATATGGGTAAGTCCCTATATGGTGCTAATTATGTGAATTTTGCTGTGGATTTAACATAAATTTCTCCCAGTATTGCCAGTGGAGAAAATCTGTAACAGAAATGGAAAAGCAGGGTCCATTTCCAGGCAGATAATCTCTATCCACCTACAAATTTTCCATGCACAAACATGTAGGTAAAATCTGTGGCCTTTCTGTCCCGGGTGCACCTGTCCCATGTGAGCAGTCTTATGTCTATGAATGTCAGATCTCCTGCTGCTTATACTAAAGAGAAAGCGGATTTATCTACACAGTGAAATCTAGCGTAATTATCTACAATGAGGAAGTATAGGAACCTCCATACCGTTCTTCTTAGGTCCCCTCCACACTACAGCATCGTCAGGGCGCTCCAGCAGAAAACCAATAGACATGAGTGATACACTCTTCTCCTGGTCCACGTACACCGGTACCCAGCCACTGTCACATTGATGGACGTCCTGACCATGAGCATTCAGCATGCGAGGTATACTGGGCCCACACAGATCTACATCCAGTAAGCCAACCTACAAATAAACCAATACATCAGCCATAAGATATCACAGTGTAAGGACGTACTCCATTTTTTCATTTACACATGAGACTGCGAAAGATCTGGTGAGATTCAACCATTCATAGTAATGTCTAAGCACCGGTAGCATATAGCTACCAAAGGAGGCAGAGGGTGCTGTTGCTCCGGGCATCACTCTCTGAGGGGCACACTCGTAAGTACGCTACTTTTAACTGTATTGGTGCACACAGCGTGTGGATACAGTTAAACCCTCCGGCAGAGCAGTGAGACATGACCTCTCTGCATTGCCACACGGACACTATCGGACCCGTGAGTCAGGGGAGGCACGTTGCCAGCACAAGCTTCAGCTGACATTCCCTCTCCCATCATTCCTCCTCTGCGTCTAACATATCAGAAGTCACTACATGGCACCCTCTGTGCTGATTTGTTTGGGTGCTCAGAGAGCTTGCTGCAGAGACATGAGCAGCAGAGGAAAAAGGAGGGAGTGCATTATACTGTATAGAGGCCTATGGGGAGTGCAGTATACTATATGGAAGCCTATGTGGAGTGTATTTTATTGTAAAATAGCATCGTAAGGGACCTCCAGTGTCATTGTGTTTAATCCCCTGCTCAATACAGGTTTCACTAAACTATCTCCGACGTATGTCCAGTCTCTGTTTGAACACTTCCATATAAGGAGAACTCACCACCTCTTGTGGCAGTCTGTTTTTCTTGCCCAGACGTAGAATCCTACATTTGTCCTTGTTAAATACCATTGAATTAGTTGCTGCCCATTGTTCAAGCTTATCTAGATCCTTCTGAATCCTTTTCTGTTTTCTCTAGTGTTGGCTATCCCTCCTGGCTTTGCATGGTCTGCAAATTTGATTAGTTTATCTTCAGTTCCTTTATCTAGATCAATTATACAAATGTGGAACAACACTGGGGCCAGGACAGAGCCTTGTGGTACCCCACTTGAAACACTCTTCCAATTGGACGTGCAGCCATTACCACTCTTTGAGTACGACCTTGAAACAGTTATGAATCCACCTAACCATAGCCTTGTCAATCCCATACTTGATCATTTTATCAATAAGTATAGTATAACATACTTTATGAAGTGCTTTGCTGAAGTTGAGATATACTATATGTACCGCATTTCCCTGACCCACCCAGTCAGTGATTCCATCATAGAAGGAAAATAGAGGCTTATGAGTAGCGCATTACACTGTATGGAGGCCTATGGGGAGTGCATTATACATGTATAGGGAGCCTATGGGGAGAACATCATACTGTATGTAGGCCTATGATGAGTGCATTAAACTGTGTTACAGGCATATGGGGAAAGCACTACACTGTATGGGGGCCTATGGGGAGAGCATCATACCGTATGGAGGTGTATGATGACTGCATTATACTGTATGGGTGCCTATGGGGAGTGCATTATACTGTATTGCAGGCCTATGGGGAGAGCATTACACTGTATGGTGGGGCCTATGGGGAGAGCACTACACTGTATGGTGGGGCCTATGGGGAGAGCATTACACTGTATGGAACACTATGGGAGTGCATTATACTATATAGAGGCTATTTAGGGGGTCATCATACAATGTGGGGATTACAGTGAGTGGACCATCATGCAGTGTGAGAGCTAATGTGGGGTCTTTGATGGCTCCCACACTTTACAAACAGTTTGAGGGCTATTAAGTGGTCAGTATAGTTTCCAGCAGAGCATCATTCTATGTAACGGGGAGCTTTAAAAGAGAGAGACTCGAACCATTACTAAATATTTGGTGCCATTCTTGTTATTTGCACAAGACATTAATAGATTCTTAAGGTTTGTTTTACCTTCTAGAGGGCACACAGTATCACACCATAGGTGCAGCAGGAAAAACAGTTTGTGAAGGTTTGGGATAGACGACGACGGCGGCGTCTGAAATGTGAAAAGTCAAATATCTCTTTGTTGTGATCTTTGCAGATGAGTCCTGGCCAGAGAAGTTGTCATGTCGCTCTGGGCCAGATGGAAAAGACGTGAAAAGTGAGCGACTCCATCAGAAAGAACGTCAGCTGAGAGTTACTACATGTAACTGTAATGTAATCTCTTATATGTTCAGCAGGACTGGTATCCACCGCTATATGGTAACTGTATGGCGATATCAGTGTTGGTCTTTAAATAGAGATTTTCAGTAATAGCGCAGTCATCTGCTCAAATCGTCCTGCATCAACTATTCGGAAGCGCCACCATAGTTGTAATCAGGGTTACCTGGTTAGGGGCCACTCAGAAGTCCCCCCCCCCGCCCCGGACCAAAAGCCTTAGCTACTCATCTGCCATGCTCAAAAGAGTCAGATACAATCTGATTGCCCAGATTATCTCACCTTTTTAAAGAGGTGCTGTAGCTAAATATATGTTCGATCCTTCCTTAATCTCACTTTAGTGAAAATTCTGCCTTGGGCCAGTTTCATTCTTGACCCCATATTTCAGCCAAGTGTCCTGATCCAACTGCAGGTTTAATGGCCTGAAGTGACAACATCACAGATTTCTATAGTTGTGTAATTTCAGGTCACTGATCCCGCGGCCAGGCCAGGACAGTCTGCCACCAATCTGCTTGTGATATATGAGAGATATAAAACAAGCTGGTTTCTAGGTATTGCCTGCCTGGCAGTCCCATCAAAAAGACTATGGTGGTGATAAAATAATGATACACAAGAGTACTCATTGCAACCAGACGTGGGTCAAAGCCGTACTGAATCTGGTAACAGCCATGTATACAAAACTGCAGACGTTACTATGCGACACTCGCCTTCTTCCCAGCTTGACGCAATGCCAATGCAATCTGAGTGGAGATGGTACTTTTGCCAACACCTCCTTTTCCTGACAATACCAGGATAATATGCTGCACACCTGCAAGATTACTGCCATCTGTAAGGAGACATATGTAAACAAGTATATTAGAGATTTAAGATATTAATCCCCCAAAGTTGAATATTAAAACCTAATTTTACTCAAAGAAAAAAAAATAAAAATAAATATATATTTTAAAAAAAAATATTATATACATATATAATGATAATAAATAATTGCAGATACGCCCCGTTCACACGCTCAGTATTTGGTCAGTATTTTACATCAGCATTTGAATTCCAAAATCAGGAGTGGGTGATAAATACAGAAGTGGTGACGAGTTTCTATTATATTTCTCCTCTGAGTTCCACTCCTGATTTTGGCTTACAAATACTGATGTAAAATACTGACCAAATACCGAACGTGGCCTAAAACTTAAAATCCCTTCAATGACACATTGACGGGTCCAGGAATTTGATTAAATTACGACTGGCCCTATAGAATTGCTATTTTGCTAAGGCCTGAGTCATACAACTGACTTGCAAAGTTAGAAAAAAAAATAACTACAAAATACGTAAAAATCTGAATCACCCTCTTTTTTTTCTATCCAAAAATAAACAGAATTTTCACACCATAAAAAAAAAAAAAATGTAAAACATAATGGAGGAATTGAACTCTTTCATAATTTCACCCACCCTTTTTAAGTCTCTTGGAAAAAAAAAATTAGCTATGTCCTTAAAGGGGTTGTTCCATTTCACTAATAATTTGTTGCATCTTGTATTAAAAACAAAAACATACGCCTGTTCACCTTCCCCAGGTCCACCGGCAAGGCTCCGCTGCTGCTCCAGGTGACAGGTGCTGGCTCCTGTCACAACAGCTCAGCAGCTCTCAGTGGGAGGATTCCAGTGTAGATGGAGCCACTGAGCTCAGTGATTGGCTGCAGCGGTGCTTTGCCACAATAGGTTAGATCCTGATGGGAGGGTGAGGATTCTCTGGAAGGGTTGCTGGAATCACTTTGGGTGCACTTTTCTAAAAGCGGAAAGCCCCTTTAAATGCATGTGGACTCATTATAACGCTAAGAGTGGCGCTGTTCCTTTAAAATAATTAAATACAATGGAACAGTATTACAGCAGCTTAAAGGGACAGATCAGTAACTCGCAGTCACCGGGGATTCTACAATGTATGGGCAGAGTGCCCCTTATGTAGACAGAATCTGACCCCAGAGACCACCTACTGCATGCAGAAGCCACAATAACATGAGGACGAGAAGCGACCCAAGACCGAGAGGAGCTCACCGGGTGCGGGATCCATGCTGGACACTCACTTCCGGATACAAGTAGACGGGCATCAGCGCCCTCCAATCAGCATCAAGTACACAATTCTATTACCACGCCATTGGCTGGTTCCACTAACGAGTTGAAGAATGCAGCATTCTATTGGTGTAAACTACTTGAACCAATCAGATTTACGATTATAGTCACATGCTTTAGATACAGTAAACGCTAGACAGGAGGCGGTCTTGTGCTGTAAAAGGGCTTAAAGAAGACATCCAATCGGTATCAAGAACCGGCGACCTTGTCCCGCCTATTCAGCTTGTTTGGCAGAGCCGGCAGCCAATAGTTGGTAACTATTGAGTGATTGACTTGTTAGGCTGCCCAATCAGCGGTGTTGCTGATCGTCGATGGGGCCGAAGGAGTTCAGGGGTTATTGTTGACGTCTGTGCGGCTTTGGCTCCGGGCAGGAGGGCAGGTAGGTGTGAGGGTGAGCTGGGGCGGCGCTGCTCGCTAGTTACTCAGCGTCATGGGCTCAGGGGGCGTCCTTGGGGGGGTGTGATAGGAAGGGGCGATGCAGGCAGAGCAGAGGGGAGGAGGCCATTTGGACACAGCTGTTTGAGCATAGGTAGAAAGGGTTGTCATAGGGGTCAGGGAGTGTTGTCATAGGGATATGGGTTTTCTGTCTGTGGCACAGCGCTGGTTCATCACCCAGGCACATCTGACATGTTACACAGCTTCTCTGAGGGGGTCGTAGTCCTAAAACACAGCGGCTTTTTTTTCCCTTATCTTCTATGGTGGAAAACAAGAATCCAGTAGGACGCTCCCCGAGCTCCGATCCTGTATTCCTCCCTGAGATGAGGGGCGCCGATGCTGCCGCTTATCTGAGGTGTAAAGGATCCTAGCTCCTTTGCTCCAGATGAGGGGGCTTCTCAGAGCAGATGCCATCTCTGCGCCCCCCGTAGAGTGCTGGCACCCCTGAATTAGGTTAATCGCCCTCCGGCTACACTTGTCGCTTCCTATTGTAGGTTATGGGAGTCGTGAAATGCTCGGCTGCATCCACAGCACCCGTCGACTTCAATGGACGGAGCCAAATGTATACACGATCTGCTGATTGGGGGGCAAACTGAGACCCCCATTCTCCAGATAGGGGTGAGATCTGCATCTATTATATGTAGGACATCCATCAATGTCTCATAAGTAAATTTGCTATTGGGATCGAGTCAGTGTGACCAGATAAAGGTGGTGCACCCGTCATCTAAATGGTGGGGTACAAAAATATCAACAGGTTCCAGCGGGTGAATATCTGCAAGGTTTTGCTTGGCCACTAGATGGCTCTGTGTTTCCCTGAGTGGCACAGCTGTTTTTTCTTGTCTCTTTATAATCAGTGGGGGGGGGGGGTCTGTTCTCTGGGACCCCTGACAATCCGAGGACTGACTGGGACGCAGCTCTTTTAATGCTAACCTCTGATCACTGATGCACCCGCCTTTTGTTGTCCAGTCCTAAGCAAGAGAATGGGGCTGCTGCACAGCCTGGATGGCAAAGGTGCCGCTGTGCAGAGGAGCCGTAACTTTTTTTCTGACGTGCCCAACATGCCACAATCGGAGTTATTTTCCCTGGCTCAGTGGTTAGCACAGTTGCTTTGCAGCGCTGGGGTCCTGGATTCAAAATCCACCAAGAACAACATCTGCAAGACAATTGCATGTTCTTGGTGCTATATAAGTAAGAAAAATAAATAAGAATAAAAAAAATGCCATGACACTCACTGCCAGTGACGTTTTAGGGTCTTGATTGCGGTGTCATTCCATTTCAGTTGCCAGTTAACCCTGTAATTTTATGGGGGCCGATAGATTGCCATGGCAAATGCAGGTCTAATAACTGCTGAATTGGCTTCATAAGAGCTTCATTTTACCTATATACTGAATTACTGTGGTATTGCAGTATACAGGACTAGCATTCAAAGGATCCCAGGCCCTAGTCGCCTTAAAAGACCAAAACAATGAATAAATTAAAAAAGTGTCTTTAAAAATCTAAAAAAAGTACATAAAAATTCAAACCACCTCTCTTTCCCCTGAGCTGTATCGAAAAATAAGCTTAATTTAAACCCAATGGTAAAAGTCATAAAGTGAAAAAATAAATAGAAAATCCGACATTTTTTTTATCAATCATGGTTATTCCCTCAAAAAAATTAGAATGAAAAGCGATCAAAATATTGGTACCAAACTACCTGTAGTTTTAATTGTTTTTTTGTCTGCAGAGATGCAGTTTTAATTGGTACCAGGCGCTCACACTGCTTCATCAGTCCAAAAAGAAATAATTGACACGTCTCAAGACGGCGATACAAACCAATATTTTACTTACCGTACAAATTTATATAAAAAAAAATCCCTGCTTTGATAAATAATAATAATTTTGATAAATTTGATAATAAAAACAAGCTGAAAGTTTGGCATCACTGTAATCATGACCTAGAAAGTGATCATTTTTAAAGCACAACAAACTCCATAAAACAAAAATTAAAAGCTGAATTGCTGTTTTATTGTTATTTTTTACCATTTCACAGACATTTTGTTTTTCAGTACATTATATGGTTAAGTTGAGTGAGGACCTTCAAAACTACAACTCATCCCACAACATAGGAGCCCTAACATGGCGATGTGGGCAGAGAACAACAAAAAAAAGGTTATGACTCTTGGAAGAGGGTTAGTAAAAAACAAAAGGGCAAAAAGGAAAAATTGACCGTAACGGGAATGGATTAAAAGAAGATGCGGCTCTACAGGAAAGCAGGAAACCTTTCATTGTCAGGATTGCTGGGGGTCTCATAAGTCAGACATGGACCCATCATAAAGTGATATTATATAATGGTGATTTACAATCATTTTATCAGACGGGAAAACTCTAATATTCTGTCAGTTGCTCCTTAGCTACAGAATACAGTAGTGGATTGGGCTGAAAGTGATGGTTTTGTACAATTCTATCAGCAGGTCACTTTGCTACATTTACATATGTATTTTTTTTTTTCTTGCAGTCCTCAATGCGTAATATGGCTCGTCGCCCACGCAGCAGCCGTGCCTGGCACTTTGTATTAAGTGGGGTCCGCAGAGACCAGGACACGCGAGCCCCCGCTCTGCCAGCAGGAGATGAAGCCTGGGGCTATGATTCTGATGGCCAAGTAATCCACTCGCCTGTATTTCTGTTTTCTCCATGTTCTGAGTTTTCTTCATTGTACCATTGGCTTCATCTGAACCGGCTTTGTGTATAATTCCTGCTGTTGCCTTTTTATTTGATGGAGGGGATTCCACCAAAAAGCATTGATAAGTGTTTTCCACCTGACCACAGTGCAGATTCTAAGTTTTCTTTTATCGGGGTTAACCCTCCCGATTTTATTATTCATGTCAACTTTCTCGCCATCGTTAAACTCTTTGCTGTCGGGAAATTAAAAACATGACGCATAAAAACAAAAAGACAAAATTACCGAAAATTATCAGCTCACCTATGACTTCACTGGTTACGGATCCAATAGTTAAAAGTCAGAGGGATGTACGGATGAGGAGCGGTATTAGAATTTTACACCAATCTACATTCACCAAAAATACAGATTTCTTGCTATTTACTACTGTACAGATTTAGTAAGATGACAGATGCTGGTCGCCATTTTTCTGAACGGAGATCAAAATGTAAAAGGGGAAAAAAAATCCTTATACTCTCCTCACCAGCCCCTCCGATTCTCACCGCCACCCATCTGATCCTCGTCGCGGCTTCAGATTTCCGTTGACATGCACAGAACCCTCCCGGGTCTAGTGAGCGAGATCCGGTGATTTCAGCACAGCCATCTGCGATTCGAAGACAGGCTAGGACCAGCTGGGGGGCGAGAGGCTGGTGAGATGAGCGGCTTTCTGAGGATTTTTTTTTTTTTTTAATACATATTCCGTTTATTATGTTCTAGGGTCTGGGGAGATGTAATAGAGGACATTACAATAATGGAGTATAACTTCTCCGCATGTTGAATTTCCTGGGGAAAAACGCGCAAACAAGCGAATTTGAATTTTGCCTTATTCACTCATCTATATGAACAAAGTTTCAATCCAGCAGTCTCGGTGTTAAAAATAAATAATAAATAAATTAAATGACATTATTTAAAAATAATGATAGTAAAAGGAACTAAAAATGGGGGGGGGGGAAGATAAAAAGTAAAATTGCAGACACGTTTCAAACCACATGGGTTTTTCATCTTAAACTTAACCACGTGGTTTCTTAATGAGTTCGAAACACGTCACCTGTTTATGTAGTTATATTATCGTCTCTCCTTTTCCCTTTTTTTTTTTTTACATTTTTAAATAATGTTTTAAATAAAGATTTTATTTTTAACCCCCAGAACTGCTGGATTGAAACTTTCGTACATCTAAAAATTAAAAACATTCTTGTCTACATCCAGCTCCTGCAGAGTGTGCACCGTCCTAATACAGTTTGTCTACCGTGGTTGTATACAGTCCAGGCAATATTCGGCTCACCTTTCTGGGACTTTGATATTGATGACGCGTCCTTGGAATTCGTCTGTCTGCTCGGCAGGAGTCGGACTCCTTGCTTTCCCAACAATCAGCCTATTTAGACGAGTGCTACATCTTTCATTTACCAAGCATGGCACTGCACAGTACGGAGTGGCCGTGCCTGGTATGGAAGCTCAGTACTAATCACTTGAATTAGGACCGACATGCAGAACCAGGCCACTGCAAAGGAGGCGCTGCACTCGCCAACTTCTGATCTCTGGGAGTACCAAGAGTCACAGACCCCTTTCGACTTGATATTGATGGCCTATCCATTGCTGTGGCGTAGGTACAGTAGATGCTGAGGACAGGTTACTTCTGCCTCCACTAATGCTAATTCCCTAGCAAAAAAGAATCCAAGGATACAGGTATAACCTGCTTCCAATGGCCACTGTGGAGGTTTTAACCCCTTAGTGACCACCAATACGTCTTCTTACTGAACAGTGATATAAGAGACTAGCATCCCCCGATGGGTGACAATCCAGCAGCTGACAACTTGCTGCATCAGCCACAGTCAGTGTTGTCATTGACTTTGGTCGTTTAACCCCTTAAGTGCTGCTGTCAATGGTGACTGTGGTATCTAGATGGTTAACAGTGTGGGGCTCCCTGCTCATCACCATCGGCACCTTGAGATCTTGATCGTGTGGTCCTGATGTTTGCCCTGGCATTTCATGGCCAAATAGCGGCCTTAGAGTCTGCCGACTACAGCGGCCTGTTCGGAAGTTAGTGACATTTAGGTGGGAAACATAAAACTTTTTCATTCCTGTTATGTCACTTTGCATTAAATCCTGAAAAGCACCTGAAGGCTTAATGAACTACCCAAAAGCAATTTTGAATACGTTGAGGGGTGCAGTTTTTAAAATGGTATTACTTTTGGGGGGTTCCAATATATAGGACCCCCTAAGTCGCTGCAAAACTGAACAAGTCCCTAAAAAAAAAAATAAGTTTTGTAAATTTCCTTGAAAAAATGATGAATTGCTGCTCCGTTTTTTAAACCTTCTAAAATTCTAACCAAATTAAACAACATTTTACAAACGGTGCAGATGTAAAGAAGACATGAGGGAAATGTCATGTATTAAAGTTTTTGGGTGGTATGACTAACTGGATTAAAGGGATAATCATTCAAAGTTTGAAAAATTGCAAATTTTGTTTTAACATTTTTTTTTTTTTTGGTCAAATTTCTGATATTTTTGTAAATCGGTGCAAAATATAGCAACCTAAATTTAGCATTAACATAAAATATGATGCCTCACGAAAAAACAGTCTCAAAATTAATGGGATATGTTGAAGAATTCTAAGAGTTATTACCGCATAAAATGACAGTGGCCAGATTTAAAAAAAAAAAAAAAAATTGGTCTGGTCACTAAGGGGTTAAAAAAGCCAAGACCTGATAGGGAAAACCACAGTGACCACCCACTGGACAATGAGCTGACTCAGCAGTAAGGAGAGCAGCAGGCTAGTAAGCATTATAATCTTCCACCCTCCCACTGCACTCCTGGAAACCCCTTCAGTCCACCAGTAGCACCAGTCTCCTGTCTTACTGGTTTGCTATAATGTGTTAGCACTTGTCGCCCTTTGGATGTAAATATGAATGTTTCCATTAACTGGCAGCAAACAAAGATTTTGGGGAAAAAAATGGTAAGAAATCAAACCTTGTATGTTAAAAAGTTTCCAAACTTTTCAGTGATTTGTGTGATTTCCATTTAATTCACAGCACAGTAACAGCGACTCTGAGATCGAGCTCCTCCACATGCCTCCCTCCATACCCAGCGCTGTGCCCGTGACGGGTGAATCCTACTGTAGCTGCGACAGCCAGAATGATGCCTACTGTTCCAGCCTGCACACGTTCCACCAGATAAAGAGCTGCCAGTGCGGAGAGGAAGATGACTGTAAGATGTGGGAAAGTCCACAGCTCGGTAATGAAACCTACAGACCCAGTTCTCACTTTTCTTTTCTCTCCTTTCTGTTGCAGATTTTGACTGGGTGTGGGACGACTGCAGTAAATCCACTGCCACGGTGCTGAGTTGCGACAACCGGAAAGTCAGCTTCCACATGGAGTACAGCTGTGGCACGGCTGCGATCCGAGGCAACAAGGTGCTCGGTGACGGTCAGCACTTCTGGGAGATTAAGATGACCTCCCCTGTATATGGCACAGACATGGTATGTTACTAAAGAATTACTAAAATGTGTGTTACCTGAAGTGTTCACCCTATCAGAAATACACCATACACAGGGCATGCTGGTAATCGGCCCCTATATTGTAAAGGCAGTCTCTGACTTAAGGCCCCGTCACACATAGCGATCTCGCTAGCGAGATCGCTGCTGAGTCACAAGTTTTGTGTCACAACAGCGATCTCACCTGCGAGATCGCCGTGTGTGACAGCGATCAGCGACCGGCCTCCCTGCCGGGATCGCTGTAGCAAAGCCCTGGACTTTTCTTTGGTCGCTGGTCTCCCACTGGCCAGCACGCATCGCTGCGTGTGACAGGCGGGAGACCAGCGATCTGCTGGTAACTAACGTACACATCGGGTATCCAAGGGACGTGCATCCCTTGGATACCCGATGTGTACATTAGTTACCAGCTCCCTGCATCAGCCGCTGGTAACTAACGAGCACAGCGACGCCGCGCGCTCGGCGTCGCTGTGCTGATCGCTGGTGAAGCTGTCTGTGTGACAGCTCACCAACGATCACATAGCGACTCACCAGCGATCCTGACACGTTGATATCGTTGTCGGGATCGCTGGTGAGTCGCTATGTGTGACTCCAGCTTTACTAGCATCCAACTTGTGTATGCCTCCTAGTAGTGAACGTAAACTATTGCTGACCTCTCCAGTCGTTGGTCAGTCCTCTTCCTTCTGCCATCACGCGCCGCATCTCCGCCCTCTTCACTATGGATTTTCAGCTACATTCAGGCCTCAGAGGTCGCTGTGTATTGTAAGGTTGTGACATGCGCCTCGACTTTCTGATGTGCAGTGACCTCCAAGGTCTGGAGAAAAATCCAAGGCTGGCGATGCAGTGGGCAACTGCAGAAAGGTGTGAACCAGATGGTGGACAGCGAGGCGGCTGGAGAGATGAATATTGGTTGAAAATAAAATAACTTCTCACCTATCTAGCCGCCTCACTGCCCGCCATCCGGAGCTCTTCTTTCCGCTGTTGTGTGCTACATCCCTATAGGCCAGGACTTACAGCCACATCCAGACCTCAGCAGATAGTAGAAGACTGAATGGCTGGCAGCAGGGCGGCTGGAGCTCACCCATAAGGTGAGTATTCAGTTTGTTTGTTTTTTGTTACTGCATTTGTATGTAAATTGTTCCAATTTACATACAAGTGCAAGTTACAAACAAACTTACTGAACATACCTAGTACATAATATGCTGTATGTGAATTGGGTTTTGTAAAACTTAATTGACTTGCAACGTACAATGCTGCTAGTTTCTTCCATGCAAAATTCTGAGCAATTATATAATTTGTGAGCTTATTCAGGTCAATAAAAAAGTATTTTAATAAACTAAGTCTAAAGGATCCTATACAGATTAGGTCCCTTGTGACTTTTTTTTTATACATAAAGAAATTTATAATGATTCATAAACTTTTTGGTTTGCTAACTGTTTAAACATCTTAAAATGGAATTGTATTTTGCTTGTCAACTATGATAATATCTGTGGCCGCTGTTGGACAAACGCACACAGAAGCTATGTGCCAGAGAGTGGCCACAATAAAGGTAAATGCCATGGTTTACACCCATATAAGTACCAATTGTAAAAAACAACACAAAAAAACACCCTGTCTGCAACATAGTATACGTCTCTTTGTGATAGCACTCTGTATAGGAAAGCACAGACTTTTTGTATTTGCCGATACAGTAAAAAACAGTATGCAAACACTTGCCAGCTAGACGAAGGCCAAAACACACACACACACTTTTGACCTCCTTTTGGTGAATAGGGATTTTTAGGATCATCGCAGTTTACGTCACAGCTCCCGATACAGACCAAGCGTTTTACCTTCGTATTAGAAGAAAGCGAATAGCTGGGAAACTCTCATTCTAAAGATATTTGGTCTGGCATTTTCTTTGAAAATATATATAAGCATATAAAGATACGATGTGAATAAAACCAGGATAATAATTATATGTAAATATACAGTGGGGAAAAAAAGTATTTAGTCAGTCAGCAATAGTGCAAGTTCCACCACTTAAAAAGATGAGAGGCGTCTGTAATTTACATCATAGGTAGACCTCAACTATGGGAGACAAACTGAGAAAAAAAAATCCAGAAAATCACATTGTCTGTTTTTTTTTTCATTTTATTTGCATATTATGGTGGAAAATAAGTATTTGGTCAGAAACAAGCAATCAAGATTTCTGGCTCTCACAGACCTGTAACTTCTTCTTTAAGAGTCTCCTCTTTCCTCCACTCATTACCTGTAGTAATGGCACCTGTTTAAACTTGTTATCAGTATAAAAAGACACCTGTGCACACCCTCAAACAGTCTGACTCCAAACTCCACTATGGTGAAGACCAAAGAGCTGTCAAAGGACACCAGAAACAAAATTGTAGCCCTGCACCAGGCTGGGAAGACTGAATCTGCAATAGCCAACCAGCTTGGAGTGAAGAAATCAACTGTGGGAGCAATAATTAGAAAATGGAAGACATACAAGACCACTGATAATCTCCCTCGATCTGGTGCTCCACGCAAAATCCCACCCCGTGGGGTCAGAATGATCACAAGAACGGTGAGCAAAAATCCCAGAACCACGCGGGGGGACCTAGTGAATGAACTGCAGAGAGCTGGGACCAATGTAACAAGGCCTACCATAAGTAACACACTACGCCACCATGGACTCAGATCCTGCAGTGCCAGACGTGTCCCACTGCTTAAGCCTGTACATGTCCGGGCCCATCTGAAGTTTGCTAGAGAGCATTTGGATGATCCAGAGGAGTTTTGGGAGAATGTCCTATGGTCTGATGAAACCAAACTGGAACTGTTTGGTAGAAACACAACTTGTCGTGTTTGGAGGAAAAAGAATACTGAGTTGCATCCATCAAACACCATACCTACTGTAAAGCATGGTGGTGGAAACATCATGCTTTGGGGCTGTTTCTCTGCAAAGGGGCCAGGACGACTGATCCGGGTACATGAAAGAATGAATGGGGCCATGTATCGTGAGATTTTGAGTGCAAACCTCCTTCCATCAGCAAGGGCATTGAAGATGAAACGTGGCTGGGTCTTTCAACATGACAATGATCCAAAGCACACCGCCAGGGCAACGAAGGAGTGGCTTCGTAAGAAGCATTTCAAGGTCCTGGAGTGGCCTAGCCAGTCTCCAGATCTCAACCCTATAGAAAACCTTTGGAGGGAGTTGAAAGTCCGTGTTGCCAAGCGAAAAGCCAAAAACATCACTGCTCTAGAGGAGATCTGCATGGAGGAATGGGCCAACATACCAACAACAGTGTGTGGCAACCTTGTGAAGACTTACAGAAAACGTTTGACCTCTGTCATTGCCAACAAAGGATATATCACAAAGTATTGAGATGAAATTTTGTTTCTGACCAAATACTTATTTTCCACCATAATATGCAAATAAAATGAAAAAAAAAAAACAGACAATGTGATTTTCTGGATTTTTTTTTCTCAGTTTGTCTCCCATAGTTGAGGTCTTCCTATGATGTAAATTACAGACGCCTCTCATCTTTTTAAGTGGTGGAACTTGCACTATTGCTGACTGACTAAATACTTTTTTTCCCCACTGTATATCTTTACTAGCTGAAGAGCCCGGCGCTGCCCGGGCATAGTAACTAACTGTGGTTAGTTATAGCAAATTATAATTATCCTCCATCCCATAGTCCCGTGCCCATATACCCATCATACATATCCACGATCCCATAGGCCCGTGCCCATATACCCATCATACATCTCCTCCATCCCATAGTCCCGTGCCCATATACCCATCATACATCTCCTCCATCCCATAGTCCCGTGCCCATATACCCATCATACATATCCTCCATCCCATAGTCCCGTGCCCATATACCCATCACACATCCTTCATCTCATAGTCCAATGCCCATATACCCATCATACATATCCTCCATCCCATAGTCCCGTGCCCATATACCCATCATACATATCCACGATCCCATAGGCCCGTGCCCATATACCCATTATACATCTCCTCCATCCCATAGTCCCGTGCCCATATACCCATCATACATCTCCTCCATCCCATAGTCCCATGCCCATATACCCATCATAGAATCATAGAATCGTAGAGTTGGAAGGGACCTCCTGGGCCATCTGGTCCAACCCCCTGCTCAAAGCAGGATTCGCTAAATCATCCCAGTCAGATGTCTGTCCAGCCTCTGTTTGAAGACTTCCATTGAAGGAGAACTCATCACTTCTCGTGGCAGCCTGTTCCACTCATTGATCACTCTAACTGTCAAAAAGTTTTTTCTAATATCTAATCTGTGTCTCCTCCCATTCAGTTTCATCCCATTGCTTCTAGTCTTTCCTTGTGCAAATGAGAATAAAGTTGATCCTTCTACAATGTGACAGCCCTTTAGATATTTGTAGACAGCTATTAAGTCTCCTCTCAGTCTTCTCTTTTGCAAACTAAACATTCCCAAATCCTGCAACCTTTCCTCATAAGACAGGGTTTGCAGACCGGTCACCATTCTGGTCGCTCTTTTCTGAACTTGCTCCAGTTTGTTGATATCTTTTTTAAAATGTGGTGCCCAAAACTGGACACAATATTCCAGATGAGGTCTGACCAAAGAGGAGTAGAGGGAAATAATGACTTCACGTGATCTAGACTGTATGCTTCTGTTAATACATCCTAGAATTGCATTTGCCTTTTTTGCTGCTGCATCACACTGTTGACTCATATTCAGTCTGTGATCTATTAGTATACCCAAGTCTTTTTCACATGTGCTGTCACTTAGCCCTATTCCTCCCATTCTATATATGCTTTTTCCATTTTTATTGCCCAGATGTAGTACTTTGCATTTCTCCCTGTTAAAAACCATTCTGTTAGTTGCTGCCCACTTCTCCAGTTTATTTATATCTTTTTGAATCCTCTCTCTCTCTTCTCTAGTATTAGCTATCCCTCCTAGCTTTGTGTCATCAGCAAATTTAATCAGTTTACCCTCAATTCCTTCATCTAAATCGTTGATAAAGATGTTGAACAATACAGGGCCCAGGACAGAGCCCTGTGGTACCCCACTTGAGACATTCTTCCAACTGGATGTGCAGCCATTTACGACCACTCTTTGGGTCCGATCACTAAGCCAGTTATGAATCCACCTAACAGTTGCCTTGTCCATTCCATACTTAATTATTTTTTCAATAAGGATTGTATGAGAGACTTGGTCAAATGCTTTGCTGAAGTCAAGATATACTATATCTACAGCATTTCCTTGATCCACCCAATCAGTGATACCGTCATAGAAGGAAATTAAGTTAGTCTGACATGACTTATTAGTTACAAACCCATGCTGACTCTGTTTAATCACTTCATTCTTATCCAGGTATTGACATACATGTTGTTTAATAATTTGTTCAAAGATCTTTCCTGGTATAGAAGTCAGACTCACCGGCCTATAGTTGCCTGGGTCCACCTTCTTCCCTTTTTTGAAGATAGGAACAACATTTGCTCTTCTCCAGTCTTCTGGCACTTCTCCTGTTCTCCAAGAATTTTCAAAGATTATAGAGAGGGGTTCAAAAATTTCTTCTGCTATCTCCTTCAGTACTCTGGGGTGTAATTCATCTGGACCTGGAGACTTGAATTCATTTAGGCTAGCTAAGTGTTTCCTCACTATCTTTCTGTTTATAGATATCCTGGATTCTTCTATTCCCTTAATAGGACAGTGAATAACAGTTGATGTTACATTTCCTTTCTGAGAGAAAACAGATGCAAAATAGGAATTTAAAAGTTCAGCCTTCTCAACATCCTGTCTTACCATTTCATCATTTTCATCCTGTAAAAATCCTATAGCATCTTTGACTTTTCTTTTACTTTTGACATATCCCCAAAATCCTTTATTATTGCTTTTGACATCTCTTGCAAGCCTCAATTCATTTTCAGCTTTAGCTAATCTGATTTGTGCCCTGCAGGTTCTGCAGACAGCATTATATTCTTCTTTAGATATGCCTCCCTCTTTCCATTTTATAAACATTTTTTTCTTCCTTTTTAGCATGTGCTTAAGTTCTGTGTTCATCCATCCTGGTTTCCTTAACTGCTTCCTATTCTTCCCTCTTTTCGGAATTGTTAACAACTGTGCTTTGAGAATTTCATTTTTCAAGATTTCCCATCCTTCCTGGACATTTTTGTCTTTAAGGATATCCAGCCATTGGATCCCTCCAATTCTCTTTCTGAATCCCTTAAAATCTGCCTTTCTGAAATCTAACCTTGACGTCTGAGTCTTCACAGGTCTTCCGCCTCTAGTTATCCAAAATTCTAAAATAGCATGGTCGCTACCTCCTAGGGTCCCAGCCACTTTTACCTCCTCAACCATTTCCTCCCTGTTTATAAGGATTAGATCCAAGGTAGCAGTTCCCCTTGTTTTCTCCCTTACCTTTTGGAAGATAAAGTTGTCAGCAAGAGAGGATAAGAATTTCCTTGACCTGTTAGTTTTGCCTGAGAGAGATTCCCAACAAATGTCTGGATAGTTGAAATCTCCCATGACAACTATGTCATATTTTTTGGAGAACTTGGCCATTTGATGCATAAAGAGTTCATCCATAGCTTCAGCTTGCACAGGCGGCCTGTAGTAAATGCCTACAATGGTGTCCTTTCCATTGTTCTGTCCTTGTATTCTTACCCAAACAGTTTCCACAGAACTCCCAGTCTCTGAAGCTTCAATCTCTGTGCAGATATACGCGTTTCTAACATACAATGCGACACCCCCTCCTCGTTTATCAAGTCTGTTTCTTGCAAATAAGTTGTATCCTTCTAGTCTTGTATTCCAATCATGTGTATTGTCCCACCAAGTTTCAGTGATTCCAATGACATCATATTTCTTTTCCTGTGTTAGTAGTTCCAATTCTCCTTGTTTGTTGCCCATGCTTTGTGCATTAGTATAGAAACATTTTAGTTTGTGATTGGTTTCTCTTTCTCCAATATTTTTATTAATTAGATTCTTTCGTCTTTGTTCTTCCTTTCCACTTCTAATAGCAGAGTTCTCAATAGCATTTGTCAGGTGTATGGCTTTTTCTGGTCTTTTGCTTCCCTTCCCATGTTGTTCTAGTTTAAAGCTCTCCTTACAAGTGTAGCAAGGCGACTTCCAAATACATGCTTACCAGTCTTCGTAAGGTGCACCCCATCTCTAGCAAGTAGTCCATCGTATAAGTAGTTCACTCCGTGATCCAGAAATCCAAATCGTTGCTGACGGCACCATCGACGTAGCCAGTTGTTCACCTGCAGAATCTTATTGCACCTCCTTGTTCCATGGCCATCCACTGGGAGGATGGAAGAGAAGACCACCTGCGCTCCCAGTTCTTTCACTTTCTTGCCTAAGTCTTCAAAGTCTCTGCAGATGGTTTCCAGGTCGTTTCTTGCGGTGTCATTTGTCCCCACATGTAGTAGCAGGAATGGGTAGTCATCTGTAGGTCTGAAGAGTCCTGATATCCTGTCAGACACATCTTTAATTTTTGCACCTGGAAGACAACACATTTCTCTTGAAGTTATATCCGGTCTGCAGATAGCGGCCTCAGTTCCTCTCAACAGGGAATCCCCCATGACCACCACTCTCCGTTTCACACATCCTTCATCTCATAGTCCAATGCCCATATACCTATCATACATATCCTCCATCCCATAGTCCCGTGCCCATATATCCGTCATACATATCCTCCATCCCATAGTCCAGTGCCCATATACCCATCACACATCCTTCATCTCATAGTCCCATGCCCATATACCCATCATACATATCCGCCATCCCATAGTCCCGTGCCCATATATCCGTCATACTTATCCTCCATCCCATAGTCCAGTGCCCATATACCCATCATACATATCCGCCATCCCATAGTCCCGTGCCCATATACCCATCATACATATCCTCCATCCCATAGTCCGGTGCCCATATACCCATCATACATATCCTCCATCCCATAGTCCGGTGCCCATATACCCATCATACATATCCTCCATCCCATAGTCCCGTGCCCATATACCCATCATACATATCCTCCATCCCATAGTCCCGTGCCCATATACCTATCATACATATCCTCCATCCCATAGTCCAGTGCCCATATACCCATCATACATATCCTCCATCCCATAGTCCGGTGCCCATATACCCATCATACATATCCTCCATCTCATAGTCCCGTGCCCATATACCCATCACACATCCTCCATCCCATAGTCCCGTGCCCATATACCCATCATACATATCCTCCATCCCATAGTCCCGTGCCCATATACCCATCATACATATCCTCCATCCCATAGTCCCGTGCCCATATACCCATCATACATATCCTCCATCCCATAGTCCGGTGCCCATATACCCATCATACATATCCTCCATCCCATAGTCCCGTGCCCATATACCTATCATACATATCCTCCATCCCATAGTCCAGTGCCCATATACCCATCATACATATCCTCCATCCCATAGTCCCGTGCCCATATACCCATCATACATATCCTCCATCCCATAGTCCGGTGCCCATATACCCATCATACATATCCTCCATCCCATAGTCCGGTGCCCATATACCCATCATACATATCCTCCATCCCATAGTCCGGTGCCCATATACCCGTCACACATCCTCCATCCCATAGTCCCGTGCCCATATACCCATCACACATCCTCCATCCCATAGTCCCGTGCCCATATACCCATCATACATATCCTCCATCCCATAGTCCCGTGCCCATATACCTATCATACATATCCTCCATCCCATAGTCCAGTGCCCATATACCCATCATACATATCCTCCATCCCATAGTCCCCTGCCCATATACCCATCATACATATCCTCCATCCCATAGTCCGGTGCCCATATACCCATCATACATATCCTCCATCCCATAGTCCCGTGCCCATATACCCATCATACATATCCTCCATCCCATAGTCCGGTGCCCATATACCCATCATACATATCCTCCATCCCATAGTCCCGTGCCCATATACCTATCATACATATCCTCCATCCCATAGTCCCGTGCCCATATACCTATCATACATATCCTCCATCCCATAGTCCAGTGCCCATATACCCATCATACATATCCTCCATCCCATAGTCCCGTGCCCATATACCCATCATACATATCCTCCATCCCATAGTCCGGTGCCCATATACCCATCATACATATCCTCCATCCCATAGTCCGGTGCCCATATACCCATCATACATATCCTCCATCCCATAGTCCGGTGCCCATATACCCGTCACACATCCTCCATCCCATAGTCCCGTGCCCATATACCCGTCACACATCCTCCATCCCATAGTCCCGTGCCCATATACCCATCATACATATCCTCCATCCCATAGTCCCGTGCCTATATACCTATCATACATATCCTCCATCCCATAGTCCAGTGCCCATATACCCATCATACATATCCTCCATCCCATAGTCCGGTGCCCATATACCCATCATACATATCCTCCATCCCATAGTCCGGTGCCCATATACCCATCATACATATCCTCCATCCCATAGTCCGGTGCCCATATACCCGTCACACATCCTCCATCCCATAGTCCCGTGCCCATATACCCATCACACATCCTCCATCCCATAGTCCCGTGCCCATATACCCATCATACATATCCTCCATCCCATAGTCCCGTGCCCATATACCCATCATACATATCCTCCATCCCATAGTCCAGTGCCCATATACCCATCATACATATCCACGATCCCATAGTCCGGTGCCCATATACCCATCACACATCCTCCATCCCATAGTCCGGTGCCCATATACCCATCACACATCCTCCATCCCATAGTCCGGTGCCCATATACCCATCATACATATCCTCCATCCCATAGTCCGGTGCCCATATACCCATCACACATCCTCCATCCCATAGTCCAGTGCCCATATACCCATCACACATCCTCCATCCCATAGTCCCGTGCCCATATACCCATCATACATATCCTCCATCCCATAGTCCGGTGCCCATATACCCATCACACATCCTCCATCCCATAGTCCAGTGCCCATATACCCATCACACATCCTCCATCCCATAGTCCCGTGCCCATATACCCATCATACATATCCTCCATCCCATAGTCCCGTGCCCATATACCCATCACACATCCTCCATCCCATAGTCCGGTGCCCATATACCCATCACACATCCTCCATCCCATAGTCCAGTGCCCATATACCCATCACACATCCTCCATCCCATAGTCCCATGCCCATATACCCATCATACATATTCTCCATCTCATAGTCCCATGCCCATCATACATATTCGCCATCCCATAGTCGAGTGCCCATATACCCATCATACATCCTCCATCCCATAGTCCAGTGCCCATATACCCATCACACATCCTCCATCCCATAGTCCAGTGCCCATATACCCATCACACATCCTCCATCCCATAGTCCCGTGCCCATATACCCATCATACATATCCTCCATCCCATAGTCCCGTGCCCATATACCCATCACACATCCTCCATCCCATAGTCCGGTGCCCATATACCCATCACACATCCTCCATCCCATAGTCCAGTGCCCATATACCCATCACACATCCTCCATCCCATAGTCCCATGCCCATATACCCATCATACATATTCTCCATCTCATAGTCCCATGCCCATATACCCATCATACATATTCGCCATCCCATAGTCGAGTGCCCATATACCCATCATACATATCCACGATCCCATAGTCCGGTGCCCATATACCCATCACACATCCTCCATCCCATAGTCCGGTGCCCATATACCCATCACACATCCTCCATCCCATAGTCCGGTGCCCATATACCCATCATACATATCCTCCATCCCATAGTCCGGTGCCCATATACCCATCACACATCCTCCATCCCATAGTCCAGTGCCCATATACCCATCACACATCCTCCATCCCATAGTCCAGTGCCCATATACCCATCACACATCCTCCATCCCATAGTCCAGTGCCCATATACCCATCACACATCCTCCATCCCATAGTCCGGTGCCCATATACCCATCACACATCCTCCATCCCATAGTCCAGTGCCCATATACCCATCACACATCCTCCATCCCATAGTCCCGTGCCCATATACCCATCATACATATCCTCCATCCCATAGTCCGGTGCCCATATACCCATCACACATCCTCCATCCCATAGTCCAGTGCCCATATACCCATCACACATCCTCCATCCCATAGTCCCGTGCCCATATACCCATCATACATATCCTCCATCCCATAGTCCCGTGCCCATATACCCATCATACATATCCTCCATCCCATAGTCCCATGCCCATATACCCATCATACATATTCTCCATCTCATAGTCCCATGCCCATATACCCATCATACATATTCGCCATCCCATAGTCCCGTGCCCATATACCCATCACACATCCTTCATCTCATAGTCCCATGCCCATATACCCATCATACATATCCTCCATCCCATAGTCCCGTGCCCATATACCCATCATACATCTCCTCCATCCCATAGTCCCGTGCCCATATACCTATCATACATATCCTCCATCCCATAGTCCCGTGCCCATATACCCATCATACATCTCCTCCATCCCATAGTCCCGTGCCCATATACCCATCATACATATCCTCCATCCCATAGTCCGGTGCCCATATACCCATCACACATCCTTCATCTCATAGTCCCATGCCCATATACCCATCATACATATCCTCCATCCCATAGTCCCGTGCCCATATACCCATCACACATCCTTCATCTCATAGTCCCATGCCCATATACCCATCATACATATTCGCCATCCCATAGTCCCGTGCCCATATACCCATCACACATCCTTCATCTCATAGTCCCATGCCCATATACCCATCATACATATCCTCCATCCCATAGTCCCGTGCCCATATACCCATCATACATCTCCTCCATCCCATAGTCCCGTGCCCATATACCTATCATACATATCCTCCATCCCATAGTCCCGTGCCCATATACCCATCATACATCTCCTCCATCCCATAGTCCCGTGCCCATATACCCATCATACATATCCTCCATCCCATAGTCCCGTGCCCATATACCCATCATACATATCCTCCATCCCATAGTCAACCATTATGACATCATAATGAGTGGCGGGGCTTGCAGCCTATGATGACATCAGCGTCGCCATGGCAACCATTGTGATATCATAATGAGGGGCGGGGCTTGACGCGCACACACTTTTCCCCCCAGTATGTAGACAGGGGCAAAATTGTTTGGTGAATTGGAACGCGCGGGGTTAAAATTTCGCCTCACAACATAGCTTAGGACGCTCTCGGGGTCCAGACGTGTGACTGTGCCAAATTTTGTGGCTGTAGCTGCGACGGTGCGGATGCCTATCCCGGACATACACACACACACACACACACACACTTGAGCTTTATATATTAGATTAAAGCAAAAAGTTTTTTTTGGATATTATTAAAAACAGATACAATAAATACCAAAGTTAGCCTTCAGGTGGCGCTGCGGATAGATATCTAGCACATGTGACTGAAACTAGTGAACAGCATGTGAAAGTGAAACCAGTACAAATGCTATAAAATATAATTAAATAGAGGTAAAAAATAAAAAAGGGCCATGTGCAAGTAAAAATATACAACACACAAAGAAATGTGCAAAAACGCAAATAGCTAGGCTTATATCTACAAAGTGCAATGTTCAGCAGCGCCAGAGGTCTATCCGCAGCGCCACCTTATGGCTAACTTTGGTATTTATTGTATCTGTTTTTACTAATATTCAAAAAACTTTTTGCTTTAATAAAGATATATATTTTCATATAATTATTATTATCCTGGTTTTATTTACATCGTATCTTTATATGCTTATGTGTATTGTGGTGTAAAACCATATTTTGTCCATAATTATTTTTAATATTTTATTTTTATTTTTCACACTTTTTTTGCTTTATCTTCGGCTTTTTTGAAAATATATATAAATATATATTCTAGCTGTATGTATACCCACAGATGTCCCAGAGAGTAAAATGGACAATGTTTTTCATTTCTTAGATGGTTGGCATTGGAACGTCAGACGTGAACCTGGATAAGTATCGGCACTCCTTCTGTAGTCTGCTTGGGAAGGATGCTGAGAGTTGGGGTCTCTCATACACAGGTAAGTGGGGTTATAATATGAGATTAATGGCTTCTGTTGTATCCAGGCTCGGACTGGCCAATAGGGTAATAGGGGAATGCCCCGGTGGGCTCCCAACCCCACCGTATGGGTAACACTTAGCATAATTCGCTTGATTTACTCTGTACAGAAAAATAAAGCAGCATCTCATTCATTAACCAAACTACCCAGTTTATTATTATATAGAGATATAGATAAATTTGTGATCGAGAGTAGTGTAATATTTTTATGCAGGTAAAAAGTGCTCCCGCCAACATCAATGTTACTGGTGGGCCCTTTGCAGCCTAGTCCAACACTTGGCTGTATCTAGTAATCTGTCAATGGAATGTCATTAGTGACACTCCTTCACTGTATGTCTCTCTAGGACATACTCCCAATTAATATAAAAATATATATTAATCTTTACTCTGAGTCGTATTGATCCTTTAGTCTGGTGGCCTCGGATCCCTTGTGTGTGACTTTGTGTATACTACTAATCTATAGTAATCTATCTTCTTCGTTTTCTAGGTTTGCTTCATCACAAAGGTGACAAAAGCAGCTTCTCCACGCGCTTTGGCCAAGGGTCAATTATTGGAGTGCACCTGGATACCTGGCATGGAGTGCTGACGTTCTACAAGAACAGGAAGTGTATCGGTAGGAGATTGAACATATTGGGTTGGTCACAAATTATTCGGCAGAACAGAGTTGGGTTGCCTTACATGTTCTTCTTACTTTCCAGGTGTTGCAGCCACTCAGTTACGGAACAAGAAGTTATTCCCCATGGTCTGTTCTACAGCCGCAAAGAGCAGCATGAAAGTAATCCGCTCGTGCTCCTGCCGCACCTCTCTCCAATACCTGTGTTGTGCCCGATTGCGCCAGCTGCTTCCTGACTGTTTGGACTCTCTGGAGGCTTTACCTCTCCCTCCAGGTCTCAAACAAGTTCTGAGTAACAAGCTGGGCTGGGTCTTACAGATGGGAGTCAGCCCCTCCAGACAGCGCAAAAGTGACACTGCAGCCACCGCCTCCTGCGGGAGCGACTCGGATAGCAGCTGCCCACTAGGACCGGAAGACTGTCAACGGAAACGGTGCCGCAGGGTTTAGCAGTAAGAGGTGCCACCATGGTGCCCACTGTCTGCCGTAACATCCCACTGTGAACTTTTCCAAGGACTGAATATAAAAATGCAATGACCTCCAAGCTGATCATAGATCTTAAAGGGATAAATGGAAACTGGAGCCGTGCTCTGATCTTGACATTTGGTGACCTTGAAATATCAGAATGATGGTGCTAGATTGAGACAGCTGAAGCTTAGTTTTCGGTTTGGTATGGCTGTCTTTCTGCCTTAGGTGGGGCAAAATTTGTAACATCCGACCAACACATAAGACATGCCATTTAATTGGTTTGTCAAGAATCAAAGGTGAGGGAGGGGGGGATAAAATGCTCTCCAACACAGGAACAGCGCCACTCTTACCTGTGTCTTTTATTGCAGTGTATAACTAATAAAGTGAATGCTGCAATACCAGAGTGGCGCTGGCCCTCTTATTCTAATCATGGAACCCTCCTGTAATATTCGTATCCTTAAAAATGAAGCGGTCTATTTTCTACCAGCACTTTAATAGGATCTGTTAACTGGGGTTTTTTTTGCTACTACAGACTGTATAATGAATCAGACCCAGTGATCGTTGAATGGCTACTGCTTGGACCTGAGTGACTCTTAGAAACTAGCATTTAACAGTTCTATAGACATTTCAATGACTTGTAATACTTAGGGCTAAGTAAAAGTTACCTGGGGCCTGCAGAACCCCCCTCAAGGCTCATCAAACTGTTGGTTAACATCATGGTGACATTAATGGGTTTCTGTATGAACAATATCCATCCAGGATCTGTAGAGACCACATCCATATACTGTTATCAGAGTAACTGTTCATTGTACTGTTTGTCCCCTTCCTACCAACATCATATTTGCAGCTGCTTTTATTTTTTCCTGCTCCATTAGGACACTGAGTTGGAAGGGTTTGGGTTGTGGTGTAGTCTGCTTAATATGTTACTGCTAGAATCATGTAGGCTTCCTGTTTAACACCGATATATCAATGGAATACAGCTTGGATTACTTTATATTTTTAACCTAGCCGTTTTGTTGCCTTGTGATATTGTCTGCACCGAAGGCAGGACTAGACCACAGCCTTTCCCAATGAAAAAATGTTCTGCCTTCCCATGACTGGATCCAATCTCGAACACTTGAGGTGACTACTGGCAGACAAACCTTCCTCTTGGCCCACCTTCATTGACGTGCATGCTTGGCTCACCTGAAGGGCCATGTGTACCCAATGGGGAAATGGTAATAAGCTTGTTTCAGACCCTTGTGCTCATCTCCCATGTGAACAGAGGATCAGGCATGTGGAAACCTTACCTGCCCCATTCTTTTCCTGTCCTTACATCTGTACCCAAAAAATGACGTACTCCCATATATTCAAATTGTGCTCAATTTAACTGAGTTCAGAACTCCACAACTTTAGTCCCTGCACAAGATGTGTTTTTTTATTACGTATATACTCGTGTATAAGCAGAGTTTTTCACCACGTTTTTTTGTGCTGAAAACGCCCCCCTCATCTTATATACGAGTCAATTGACAAGAAAGCCGGCAGGGGAGGGGGAGCGGCGGAGCAGAGGGTCACAGAGGTCGGAGTCGGCGGCTGTCACTGCCCGCTGCTAAAGAGAAATGAATATTCATTTCTCTTATAGCAGCGCACAGTGACAGCCGCCGGCTTTCAGAAGACATCCTACTCACCCACCAGCGTTCCCTCGAAGCATCTCGGTAGTCCCGGCGTCTTCACAGCATCTCCATGGTTCTGGCTTCCAGCGCGTTCATTAAGGTAATCAATATGCACGTCTCCACTCCCATAGGCGTGGAGTGCATATTCATTAACTTAATGAGCGGCGCCACGTGATTGCGCAGGAACCTTGGAGATGCTGCGAAGATGCCGGGATCACCTAGATGCTTCGAGGGCACGCTGGTGGGTGAGGGGATAAGGAGCCATGCATTGCAGGACTGGGACCGGGGAACCATGCTTACCAGGACAGGGATGAGGGGACAATGCATACCCGGCTTATACTCGCGACAATAAGCTTACCCAATTTTCCGTGGCAAAATTAGGTGCCTCGGCTTATCCTTGGGTCGACTTATACTCGAGTATATACAGTACTTACTCTGTCGCCTTATTGGGGGACACAGAACCGTGGGTGTTATGCTGCTGTCCACTAGGAGGCGACACTATGCATAATCTGAAAAAGATTAACTTTGGCTCCTCCTCTGCAGTATACACCCCTGGACGGCGTCAGCCTTCTCCAGTTTTTGCTTAGTGTCGCAGGAGGCACACCTAAGTTTTTTTTTTTTACACTCCGTCTTTTTCCTGGATTTTTTTTTTTTTCCAAAGGACTACAGATGAAGAAAAGAGGGTCTCCAGCGAGACTCCCGGCATGGCTCCCTCCTTGGTCCCCTATTAGGGGTACCCGGTTGAGGTCGAGGTGGCTATTCCCCATGTCGCTCCCTCACCAGTCCCTCGGGTACTGGTTCGAGGTCGAGACCCCCCTCCTTCCTCAGTTCCGTCCGGCTCTGGGTCGAGGTCGAGGCGACGAAGCCCCCTGACGGTGACAGCAGCACCCTCCCTAATCCCCCTCTGGGGGTATTAGGTTGAGACACCGCAGGTAGGGCCTGTACCAGGCACCAGGGACCCCAGTCCACCTGTGGGCTCCTTTTGGGACCGGGGGAGGTGCAGCGAGGCCGGCACTTTTCAGAGACCGGGCTCCCTGCGCCCCGGTCTCTGCAGCACTGGCGCCACAAGGGACCCTCCACAGGGCCCCAGTCACATATATGGCCCCACCGCCAGCCCTCCTTTCATTCTGGGGGGGGTCTGGTTTAAATCCGACCCCCCCGCGGATGACCGCGCCGTCCTGGAGCCCTGCTGGGCAGGAGACCTCAAATTTAGGCCGTGGCTTCGGCCTAGCCGAAGTCGCCGCCCCATTCCCCCCCCCCCCCGGATGACGAAAATGACACTGCAGTGTCATAGAAGGGGCGGATCGAGGCAGGAGGGGCGCGCTTTTACATGGCCCAGCGCGCCCTTTTCCAGCTCTCCGCCCCCTTCCCTCTCCACCTCAGAATCCGGTGGCCATCTTGCTGCACCTGGCAGAATGCAGCACAGCAGTCTCCGGGGGGCACAGGACATGGGATTTATTAGCGCTGGACCTAAGGGGGAGCACCGGTGGGGTAAGATCACAGCTGGGTCCTTGGTACTCAGCTGTGAATTGCTATACCATATAGCGCTCTCCTCCTTTCCTCTGCGTAGATACCCCTGTAGGGCCTCCACTAATCAGCCTAGGTACTATGTCGGGCTCAAGGAAAAGAACCAGGCAAGACTGCTTTTATGCAGTCTGCACAGCCTGCAAGGCCACTCTCCCCAGCGGCAGCATGTACCCGCACTGCCGGGACTGTACCCAAAAAACAGGATCAGAACCCCAAGAAGTCCCTACCAATGCTTCTGCGACCGCTACTGCGCCGGAATGGGCGACTCAGGTGTCGCAGTCTATGACACAGTCTATAGATAACCTGACCTCCACATTACTGCAGGCTCTGCAGGGTCATGTCTCGGCTATGAACGTTACCCAGCAAAGGGACGTCCGGTCTCATGATCAGGGCGCTTCCGACAGTTCGAGGCGTAAGCGGACCCACAGGTCGCGTTCAGCTGCGTCCTCACATAGCAATAGGTCTTCCCCCTCCAGGGAAAGACACAGTGGCCTCAGGTCACCGAGGCCGTCCCCTGATAGAGAAGGACAATGCGGATCTCCACAACGATCCCAGACCACGGGAAACCTCCGCTCTAGTTCGCCCGCTAGGGAGCTCCTTAGCGATGCGCAGGACTCAGAGGGCATATGTGACTCCAATTCAGATAACGAAACAGAGAACGCTTTGCTCCCTTGTCCCCCTAGCAATACTGCGATAGTTGAGGATATCGTCTCTTCCATCCTTCGGGTGCTGGACATTTCAGATCCAACCCAGGAAGCACCAGAACACAAGATTTCCTTTGAAAGTGTTCAGAAACCATCGAAGTTCTTCCCTAATCACCCGGAATTTCAAAAAATCCTTTCTAAGCATTTTTCGCAGCCTGAGAAAAAATTCGCCAATCGCAAGTATTTGGAAGCAAAATACCCCTCACAGAAAGACACCAAGGATTGGACAGATTCGCCTGAAGTGGACCCTCCAGTCTCTAGGCTGGCAGCACAAACGCTTCTCTCGCTGCCGGACAGTTCAACCCTCAAGGACACAGCAGACAGACAAGTCGAACGCATGGCTCGTTCAATCTTTGAAGCGGCAGGTGCCTCTTTGGCTCCCGCATTTGCTTCAGTTTGGGCAGCCAAGGCCATCATGGCTTGGGCTGATCTATTGCAAAAGGGCCTTCAAGCTTCAAATCCTCAGCTGGCGGACCAGGCGGTGCAAATTGCAGTGGTGGCAGATTACATGGTCCATGCAGCGTTGGACTCTGCAAGAGGAATAGCGGGAATAGCATCAAACGCCATTACAATCCGGCGTATTCTCTGGCTAAGAGAATGGAAAGCGGATGCGGCCTCAAAAAAGTCCCTAACAAATCTCCCGTGCTTCAGTGGCCGTCTTTTCGGTGAAAAGCTGGATGCAATGATATCCAATGCTACCGGGGGCAAAAGTACTTCCCTCCCTCAACTAAGACCAAAACGCACGTTTAAAAGGCGTAATCAATCTCGTTTCTGATCCTTTCGGAATTCTTCGGGCTGGTCCGTCTCACGCCCAGCACAAAACCGTAATCGTTCCCCCCGCAGGGACAACACACGTGCGGCACAGAGGCCGGACAGGAACTGGCAATCAAAGGCAAGCCAGGCAAAACCTAAAGGAGGAAAACCTCAGACTTTTCCCTCATCCTGACTCATGCCCTCTGGAAGACACCCCACTTGTAGGCGGACGACTGCTACTCTTTCAGCAGGTCTGGCTGCCTATTACAGAAGACAAGTGGGTCAAGGAAATAGTGTCTTCAGGATACAAAATCGAGTTTACTACCAGCCCACCGCACAGGTTTTTTCCCTCTGTCCCTCCAAAATCCCCGCTCAAAGCTCAGGCCTTCCGTCAAGCGGTTTCTTCCCTCATAGTGCCAGTCCCAGCAGAAGAGCGCTTCTGAGGGTTCTACTCCAACCTGTTCGTGGTGCCCAAGAAGGGAGGCAGCGTCCGACCCATACTAGACCTCAAGCAACTCAACAAGTACGTTCGAGTTCGTCACTTCCGCATGGAATCCCTCCGGTCAATCGTTGCGTCTATGGAAAAAGGAGAATATCTTGCCTCCATAGACATACAGGACGCATACCTGCATATACCGATTGCTCCCGCCCATCAGAGGTTTCTCAGATTCGCAATCAACCAAGACCATTACCAGTTTGTGGCCCTCCCGTTCGGTCTGGCCACGGCTCCCAGAACATTTACAAAGGTCATGGCAGCTACCTTGGATGTTCTGCACTCCAGAGGCATAGTAGTCGTTCCATACCTGGACGACCTTCTCATCAAGGCCCCCACCCTCAAGGACTGCGAGGTCAACGTCTCGATCACGATCGACACTCTGACGCGCCTGGGATGGTTAGTCAATTTACGGAAGTCCTCGACTACCCCGAGTCAGTCTCTGACCTTCCTGGGGATGCTATTCGACACCTCCAAGGGTTTGGTGATCCTCCCCAGGGACAAGGCACTGGCTCTCCGTCTGGGAGTTCACACACTCCTCCGCAAGTCCCCCAGATCTCTCCGGTATGCCATGAGAGTACTTGGCAGGATGGCAGCAGCAATGGAGGCGGTACCATTTGCCCAGTTTCACCTCAGACCCCTTCAACTGGCCATCCTCAAGTCCTGGGACAGGAATCCGTTCTCCCTCGACAGGGAATTCCGGTTATCGGAAAACACCAGGAGGTCCCTGCACTGGTGGCTCAAGCCAACCTCGCTTGCAAGGGGAAAATCCTTTCTCTCCGGTCAATGGAAGGTTTTGACCACCGACGCAAGCCTTATGGGTTGGGGCACGGTGCACCTACATCACAGAGCGCAAGGCAGGTGGTCACCAAGGGAATCGACCATGCCCATCAACATCCTGGAAATTCGGGCCATCTTCCTGGCGTTGAAAGCCTTCCATCACTTGCTGGCAGACTCTCATATCAGAGTACAGTCGGACAATGCCACGGCAGTGGCATACGTGAACCATCAAGGCGGCACCCGCAGCATCCAGGCGATGACCGAAGTAACGCGTATCCTACAATGGGCGGAGGCTGCAAGGTCGGTACTCTCCGCGGTCCACATTCCGGGTGTGGACAACTGGGAAGCCGACTATCTCAGCCGACAAGGAATGGACTCGGGGGAATGGTCTCTCCATCCCGAAGTCTTCGGTCAGATCTGTCATTGTTGGGGGACCCCGGACGTGGATCTGATGGCATCCCATCTCAATGCCAAGGTTCCCAATTTCATGGCCAGGACGCGCGATTCGCAGTCGCTCGGAGCAGATGCCCTGGTTCAGGACTGGACCCAGTTCCAGCTTCTGTACATTTTTCCACCCCTCCCCCTGATCTCCAGAGTCCTGAGGAAGATCAAACAAGAGGGTGTTCCCACCATTCTGATCGCTCCAGACTGGCCCAGGCGTACATGGTACGCCGACGTCGTGCAACTCACAGCAGACGCTCCCTGGCGTCTCCCCACACGTCCCGACCTCCTGTCACAAGGCCCGTTCTTCCACCAGAACTCAGGGGCTCTCAATTTGACGGCGTGGCCATTGAGACCTGGGTTTTGACCCAAGCAGGTTTTTCACCGGACGTTGTTAAAACCATGATCAGGGCTCGAAAGCCAACTTCAGCCAGGATTTACTATCGTACCTGGAAGGTTTTCTTCACATGGTGCGACTCTCGTGGACAGATTCCACTTTCCTATTCTCTTCCAAAGGTCCTCGGGTTCCTTCAGGCAGGCCTGGACGCCGGGCTATCCCTGGGCTCGCTGAAGAGCCAGGTGTCAGCGCTTTCAGTGCTCTTTCAGAGGCGTATTGCTAACAAGCCGCAAGTGAAGACTTTTCTCCAAGGGGTTTCCCGATTGGTTCCCCCCTACAAACGTCCGTTGGAGACGTGGGACCTCAACCTGGTCTTGACAGCACTACAGTCACCTCCTTTTGAACCCCTTAGGATGGTCTCACTCCGCTTTCTATCACAGAAAGTGGTTTTCCTGGTGGCAATCACCTCGCTACGCAGGGTGTCTGAACTTTCAGCTCTTTGCTGCAGACAACCCTTCCTGGTTTTTCATCAGGACAAGGTGGTTCTCCGTACAGTACCATCCTTCCTTCCGAAGGTCGTGTACAGCTTCCACCTCAATGAGGAAATATCACTACCGGCTCCCGTTCATAGGGTAGAGAAGGCTCTGCATACGCTTGACCTTGTCAGGGCATTGCGTATTTACGTGTCTAGGACTGCTCCCTTCCGGAAGTCTGATTCACTTTTCCTTCTTCCAGAAGGCGTTCGCAAGGGCCTACCGGCTTCCAAAGCCACCCTTGCTAGGTGGATCAAGTCCACCATTCAAGAGGCTTACCGCCTCAACAATTCTCCCCTTCCGGCCGGTATCACGGCACACTCTACGCGGGCGGTAGGGGCCTCTTGGGCCATTCGGCATCAAGCCTCAGCACATCAAGTGTGTAAGGCAGCCACTTGGACTAGCCTGCACACATTTACAAAACACTACAGAGTGCATACCCAGTCCTCAGCGGATGCGAGCCAGGGTAGATGGGTCCTGCAGGCGGCAGTACCCCAAGTCTAGGGGACTGTCAGCACAATATTCGTCCACTGCTTCCCACCCAGGGACTGCCTTAGGACGTCCCACGGTTCTGTGTCCCCCAATAAGGCGACAGAGTAAAGGAGATTTTTGTGTACTCACCGTAAAATCTCTTTCTCTTAGCCTTTAATTGGGGGACACAGCTCCCACCCTGTTGCCCTTGCGGGCCGTTGTTACGGTTGGGTTCTCATATTGTTGTTTGAGCCTGTTTATAGTAGCCTTTTTTACAGGCATGGTTATGTTTCTGGTATATTCCTCCTAATGCTTTTGCACAAAACTGGAGAAGGCTGACGCCGTCCAGGGGTGTATACTGCAGAGGAGGAGCCAAAGTTAATCTTTTTCAGATTATGCATAGTGTCGCCTCCTAGTGGACAGCAGCATAACACCCACGGTTCTGTGTCCCCCAATTAAAGGCTAAGAGAAAGAGATTTTACGGTGAGTACACAAAAATCTCCTTTTTGGCATTTACACTTTTGAAACTAATAATCTGAATTACAAATATCCCATTGTGTAGTGTATACAGCCCTATGATCATAGACCAGTGACATGACTTGTCTCAAATTAAAACCGCTTATTTGTCAGGTGAAATGATTTTTAAGCTTGTTACACACACAGGTCTTAATAGGAACGGAATAGCCAAAATGGCAGTCGTGGAAGAAATGAATATATTTGCATACTCCAAAATAGGAGAAAATATATGTCTACAACTTTTAGACCACAAACATATCCTATGTATAATCTGATACTACAGTCATGTTTATACTTGATGGTCTATGATTGTAGTTCCATGGAGGACCTGTATACACTAAACGGTAGCAGTTTTGTATTTCTTTTATTTATAGATTAACTGATTAGTTAATCTAAAATATAGATATATATATTTTTATACATTTAAAAACTGCTACCATTCAGTGTGAACAGCTCCTATGTAGAACTGCAATCATAACTGTAGTACCAGATTACAAATAGGACTTCTTCGTAGTATATACTTATATATAACACATAAGAGAACAGGAGCTGTACACTCAAAATGGTAATGGTTTAAATTTGATTTTATTATATATTGAGCAATAAAAAAAATTGCAAAAGTGTACAAACCCTTCAAGAAATAAGGAAGACACAAGTATTAATATGCCGTAATGGCAAGTTCCCCTGTCACTGCAGTACTAATATATTCTTATACACTTGACCAGCCGACACAAGGTAATTTCATTATTACAGACGGTTTATGTTTAATTTAAATCCAGCCTAGAAAAAGAATTTCCTAGTTCTTACTGGTCAGGTCTGTTAGGAACTAATGACAGCAGCTGCTACAGACACATGCTATGAATTCAGATCCAACACTAGTTCCGGACTAGACGCAGTCATGAAAAGCCAGATCCGTCGTGATAAATCTGGACCGATTCGTCTTTCTCTCCTCCGAGCTGGTTCATCACCTTGTGTGTTGCTAGGATCATCATCTGGGTCATCACCCTCCTCTGTGTCACCCGCCTTACGTGGTACCCGTAGATCAGAGAGGAGAGTGAGTTTTTCCCGCTCAGTATTGCACGCGGCGTAAGCCTGGAGAGGGACAGAGAGAGACGATAAAGCGATCGTGGAAACCAATACATTATGGGAGTTGTAGTACATATTGTAGAGAGCTACTTTGCATGCTACAACTAACCTGCATGAGGAGCTGCGGGGAAGGATAAGCTTCGGTTATGGCTGCAGCCATTGCCGGACTAACTCTGTTTAACTGTTGAATTTGCCTACTCCAAACCAGGGGTAAACCTGTGAGTGATCCTCGAGGACCCCACCCACGCCAGCTGCCCACCGAGGTGCAGAATGAGTACGACTGAGCTTCCCAATGTTTCCTACGGACAAATAAATTATGTGATGTAAGAGCAGGGTACCCCCCAATGTGAACACTATTAAGTATTTTTGTGGGTGAGTACAATTATTATTTGTATAGCTTTGACTAAAAGAAATTATGAATTTTGTGAAAAAATATTTGGTTTAGGTCACCCTTGTCCAAGGCACACATTTTTATTTTTCTGTCGAACTGTGTAAGTTTTTGGCATTATGAGCTGCAGTTCTTAGTAGTAACATTTTGGCATACATCTGACATTTTTTTTTTCCCTTTAAGGCTTTTACTGTACAGGATAAATAAGATATTTGTTTCTTTTATGGAGGCAGGGATATGGAATACGATTTTTTTTCTTTTAAAAATGAGAGATTTAAGATTTTATGCTGGTCACGGTTATTGGCACTCCTTCATATTTTTATAGACTACAATATATTCAGAAATAAATGTAAATGTACAAAAGTTATATCCTCAGGATTTTTTAATTAGTGCGCCAAAGTAATAAAACATTGAATTTGCAACATGTAAGTTGAAAAACAAAGAAGGAACAGAATTAATTGCATGTGTAGTAATAAAGGCGCCCCTAATTAATACTTGGTTGCACACCCTTTGGCATTGATGACAACCTCCAAACATTTCTTGTAGCCATCTATAAGCTTCTTGCACTTCTCAGCTGGTATTTTCTCCCACTCTTCCTTTGCAGATTGTTCAAGCTCTTGAATGTTTGCAGGGTTCTTTTTCCCAATGGCAGATTTCAGATCAGCCCAAAGATTTCCAATGGGAATAAGGTCAGGACTCATTAATGGCCATTTTAAAATAGTTACATCACTTTTATGGCAACCAAAATGTAAAAAAGAAATTTGGTACCACACAATGGTATATAGATTAAAACTTATATCCTTTTTTTAACATAAGAATCCACATACAAAAGAAAGGTGTCAAACAGATTGAAGAGGGACTAAACAATCCATAAGAAATCCCACTACAGCAAATTTGTCACGGAAAGTATTCATACCCCTTTACATTTTTCACTCTGTTTCATTGCAGCCATTCCATTTGGTAAATTTAAAAAAAGTTCATTTTTTTTTCCTCATTAATGTACACTGCACCCCATCTTGCCTGAAAAAAAACAAATGTAGAAATTTTTGCAAATGTATTAAAAAAATAAAAGTTGAAATATCACACGGTCATAAGTCTTCAGCCCCTTTGCTCAGTATTGAGTAGACGCACCTTTTGAGCTAGTACAGCCATGAGTCTTCTTGGGAATGATGCCACAAGTTTTTCACCCCTGGATTTGGGGATCCTCTGCCATTCTTCCTTGCAGATCCTCTCCAGTTCCGTCAGGTTGGATGGTGGACGTTGGTGGACAGCCATTTTCAGGTCTCTCCAGAGATGCTCAATTGGGTTTAGGTCAGGGCTTTGGCTGGGCCAGTCAAGAATGGTCACAGAGTTGTTCTGAAGCCACTTCTTTGTTATTTTAGCTGTGTGCTTAGGGTCATTGTCTTGTTGGAAGGTGAACTTCTGGCCAAGTCTGAGGTCCAGAGCACTCTGGAAGAGGATTTCATCCAGGATATCTCTGTACTTGTTTGCATTCACATTTCCTTCAATTGCAACCAGTCAACCTGTCCCTGCAGCTGAAAAACACCCCCATGATGCCACCACCATATTTCACTGTTGGGATTGTATTGGGCAGGTGATGAGCAGTGCCTGGTTTTCTCCACACATACCACTTATAATGATCACCAAAAATAAGTTCTCCCTTCATCTCATCAGAGAATCTTATTTCTCATAGTCTGGGAGTCCTTCATGTGTTTTTTAGCAAACTATGCGGCCTTTCATATGTCTTGCACTGAGGAGAGGCTTCTGTTGGGCCACTCTGCCATAAAGGCCCGACTGGTGGAGGGCTGCAGTGATAGATGACTTTGTGGAGCTTTATCCCATCTCCCTACTGCATCTATGGAGCTCAGCCACAGTGATCTTGGGGTTTTTCTTTACCTCTCTCACCAAGGCTCTTCTCCCACGATTGCTCAGTTTGGCTGGACGGCCAGGTCTAGGAAGACTTCTGGTGGTCCAAAACTTCTTCCATTTAAGGATGATGGAAACCAATGTGCTCTTAGGAACCTTGAGTACTGCAGAAATTCTTTTGTAACCTTGGCCAGATCTGCGCCTTGCCACAATTCTGTCTCTGAGCTCCTTGGACAGTTCCTTTTGACCTCATGATTCTCATTTGGTCTGACATGCACTGTGAGGTCTTATATAGACAGGTGTGCGCCTTTACAAATCAAGGCCTATCAGTTTAATTAAACACAGCTGGACTCCAATGAAGGAGTAGAACCATCTCAAGGAGGAACACAAGAAAATGGACAGCATATGACTTAAATATGAGTGTCTGAGCAAAGGGTCTGAATACTTATGACCATGTGATATTTGTTTTTCTTTTTTAATAAATTCGCAACAATTTCTACATTTCTGTTTTTTCAGTCAAGATGGGGCGTAGTGTACATTAATAAGAGAAAAATGAACTTTTTTTGAATTTACCAAATGGCTGCAATGAAACAAAGAGAAAAATTTAAAGGGGTCTGAATACTTCCGTACCCACTGTATGTGTGTGTATATATATATATATATATATATATATATATATATATATATATATAATAGGTATGTATATCTTAACACTCACCGAAATGGGCGCTGAGCCACGCTCTTCGTCACGGCACATACATGCTGCCCGAGCTGCTTCCAAGTGTCTAGGCTTAACACCTCCATGTTGTAATACAGCTGTAGATACACAAGGGCCTGACCTCCCACAGAGCGCAACAAGAATAATACAAATACATTATAAAATTAGCCTTCATACAGCCTAGTATATGTCACCTCTTAAGAAGTCCCTATAAGTAATACTCAGAAAATTTGAGAAGCAGCGCTGAACTGCAAGTCCCTCAAGCACTGAACCCAGAGAGCTGAGCGGTCACTGACGCCATTGATTCACTTCTGCCGTATTTCTAGAGAACCTGTGGTCCTTAATTGAGCATAATAAAGACCCCAAAAGCTGAACCTAATAGCCCTCGTGAATTAAAACTGTCAGTGTTGCCCATAGCCACCAATCTGAACTCGGCTTTCATTTTTTAAACTGCTTTGGAAAAGAAAGCAGCACTGTGATTGGTTGCTAGGGGAAATGGCTAGTCTTTACTATTTTGATAAATGAGGCCTAAGGTCTCCTACTCATCCTGTGTCACTATAACTTCAAAGATAGGGTTGACTAAATATTATATTACTTATACTGAAATATAGAAAACAACCAGTTACCTCACCTCATCTATTTGTCTCCAGGTTACCCAACCATCTTCCACGTCAGGCCTTGTTTTCACCTCCAGCGAATGTCTCTCCATTTTGTGAGACAACCTTTGACATCTACGAGTGTGAATAAACATCTAATGGAAGAGTCTAGACACTCACTGTACGCGGTTTTATTTAGAGACCTTCCCCCAAAATTATCAACATCACAATGATATTTTTCTTCTTGGCTGTGATACGACAACTTAAAGGGGTTTTCCCGGACTGTGAAATTGATGGTGTATCCTTTTGAGAGGTCATCGATATCAGGCCGGTGGGGGTGCGACAACCGGCACCATCACTATTCAGTTATTTCCAGCTTCAGCTGGATTTAAAGACAGCCTGTGATGATGATTTAACCTGTTGAAGTAAAGGTAAGGCCATAATGGCCCCATTATACTGATTTAATGGATGCCTGTAATTAAAAAATATGCGGCCTGGTTCTTGTTTAATTTATCTTAGGAGTTTTAGGGTGTGTGCACACGTTGCGGATTAGCCTGTGGCATTTTCTGCAGAGAATCCGCTTCTCTTGGCAGAAAATGCAGGGTAAGACGCTGCGGAGAAAACTGCAAAAAGAATTGACATGCTGTGTAAAATAAACTATTGCGATTCCGCATGGAATTTTCCACAGCATGTGCACAGCGTTTTTGCATTTCCCATTTGTTAACATTGTGTGCACTTTGCACTGCGGATTTGAGGTAATTCCGCGCGTCCAAAAATGCTGCGTAAACGCATCAAAATCCGCAGTGTGCACATACCCTTAGTGCAATAACCTGTTTGTGCATCGGGGAGGGACTACGTAGGGTCTTTGGAGCTGCCGTGGCCCCTCCGAATTTGTATGAGCCTCCTACTTTTCATTCTGCGCTGGCGCTGCAATTGGCACTGGTGGTGCTTGCACACATTCATGTCCATACGGTCTCCAGCAAAATGGCGCCACCGGCAGCGCATGCACAGATCGAGATCTCAGCTTGTCACTGACCTGAGATCTCAATCTGTGCATACACAGCCACCAGTGCCTTTTTGCTGGAGACTGCCAAAGGTTAACCTGAGCAAGCTCTGCCTCCGGCGCCATTTTGCTAGAGAATGTTGGAACATGAATGTGCACAAATGCCGCCCATGGCAAGAGAGACGCTAGCACAAACTTTAAAGAAGGAGGCCAATACAAATGTTGAGGTGCTACAGCAGAGCTGAAGACACTAGCCATAGTCCTGCCCCTATGCATGAAGAGGCTATTGCACCAAAACTTCTAAGGTGAATTAAACAAGTACCAGGGTTACAGATTTTTTCACTACAGGTATCCATTAAATCAGTACATCGGGGCCATTATGGCCGTACCTTTACACAGGATCTCTTTAAAACAGTGAACAGACTCTGTAGTGGCCACTCTCAGATACTGCAGCTCAACTCTTATTGAAGTGAATAGGGGCTGAGCTGTAGTACCGAGGAAGCCTCTGACGATATACTCAGCTGTGCTGTTCTGCTTTGTGCACCATTTACATCGGGCCACAGCTAACACAGCTGGTGAGCGAGAGTGCCAGGTGTCAGACCCCCGTTGCCCTCATACTGATGACCTACCCTACAGATCTGTCATCAATCGCTAAAGTCCCGCATAACCCCATTAAATGAATTACAGTTCTAACAAAGGACCTATGAAAATAACAATACTTGCCTACAATAGTCTCGAAGTCCCAAAATGACCAATGTGATCTTCTTATCAGGATACTTCTTGGCAAATCCAAACACAGAACCCGGGGTCTCTTCATTACTGGAGGTTATTGGAGCCTGCGGTGTACAGAGCAATAATGTAATCATACAGAAAGACCAGCTGGGCGTGGTTCTTAAGAAAACTCCCACAGTAAATTGTTGACCACGCCCACTTGGATACAAAGATTAGAATTACATACAGGGGGGAAAAAGGGTCACATCTCAGGAACGGAGAGGAGCAGGAATAAAAGAAAAATAAAGTCAAATTCAAGAGATAAGCGGCATTTACACTGGGGTTAAAAAAAAAAACAAAAAACAAGAAGACAAACATTTATAAAATGTTTATATATATCCCTCTTTTCTAGCGCCACCACTGTGGTGGTCTCTGTCAGACCATACAGTGATCATTCATGTCGCATCTATCATTCACGTGACATCACTTGACAGACAGGATATCCTCACTATAGGTGCACCGGAGTGGCGGTGCTGGATCTGCGGGAAATTCAGCAGGTTACTTCTGTAAATTATTTCATTCTTTACTCTAACAGTTCCAGACCACACCTATGATTTTTGCATAATTAATGATTTGCAACTTTAATGTAATTTTTATTCATGAATAATTATTGTTTTTTTTTTCTAATAAATGAATGGTGCACATGTAAATAAGAAACTTTGTAATATAGCTTATTGAGAAATTGGCTTATTTTGCCTCCTGATCTGATCTTTCACGCTCGGTACAGTGTGTCTTTAGTGAATACAGATTTCCCATTACTAAGATAGGAGGTAACAGTTGGTGCTCATAAACTTCTGTGGATAATTTGCAGAAGAATGTCTGTTTGCCTCTAGCTACTCTCTACATAGAATTTTAAAAGCACCAACTATCATCTCATCTCATTAATAGGAAATGTGTTGTGACTGAATACAGATTTTGCTCATAAATTGAGAATGAACGAATGAAAATTTAGCCTTAACTCAATCCTGATACATTTCACCTGCGCTGATACATTGTAGCGCACTAGGACATGAGAAATGTTGATAATATATGCAGATTACAGATGATTGCATAGACTTCATATAATTTTAACAAAATCTGAATTTGAGCACCACGGTTACAAGATAGATCTGCAGGAGAATTTTACCATTCCCTATCTGCAAACCGAGAACTTGAAAATAGTAGTGGATCATGGACTCCTTTTCACACACTTCTCGCTCATCCTCGTTACCTGATTGCAGCAACGAACATTTAAGAGAAAGTCTTTGGGCTCCACAAGTATCAGCATTTCATGTTCTTCTCCTATGCAAAGCTCTAGACCCTCCTGCAAAATAACACGAGAGGCAGAAAATGAGAGCAGCACCAATATGGACCCAGACCACAAGTGAAAAAATAATGCAACAAAAAAAAAGAAGAAAATGCCCAAAAATGAGGACTTCTATTGGTTGCTCGGTCCACTTTTCCACCTTTCTTTGGAGCTAGTTTTCAAATATCTATAAAGTTTCCCAAGGCTGCCACCAGGAACGTCAGGGCCACATACTGGCAACATTTCCAGGCCCCCTTAAAAGCTCAGCAAATGCTCCACTGCAGCCTCTTCCTCCACCCCTCGAACCCTCCACAGTCTCACTGCCCTCACCTTCTGCAACATTTCCTCGCCAATCACACATTAAAGGGAACCTGTCATCCTTTTTTTGGCCTATAAGCTGCCGGCACCGACATCAGGGGCTTAGCTACAGCATTCTGTAATGCTGTAGATAAGCCTCCGGTGTAACCTGAAAGAGAAGATAAATGAGTTAGATTATACTCACCCAGGGGCGGTCCGTTCTTGGTCCGATGGGTGTTGCAGTCGGGCGCCTCCCATCTTCATACGATGCTGTCCTCTTCTTCCCTTCCTGTCGTGGCTCTGGCGCAGGCGCACTGCTCTGCCCTGTTGAGGGCAGAGCAGAATACTGCAGTGGCAGGCGCCGGACCTCTCCCAGCGCCTGCGCACTGCAGGACTCTGCTCTGCCCTCAATAGGGCAGAGCAGTGCGCCTGCGCCGGAGCCACGACAGGAAGGGAAGAAGAGGACAGCATCGTATGAAGATGGGAGGCGCCAGACCGAACCGCGACACCCATCGGACCGGACCGGACGCTGGGGTGAGTATATAAACTCTTTTTTCTTATCTTTCAGGTTACATCGGGGGCTTAGCTACAGCATTATAGAATGCTGTAGCTAAGCCCCTGATGTCGGTGCCGGCATCTTATAGGCCAAAAAAAGGATGACAGATTCCCTTTAACAGTTTCCATCCAACATCAGATCACATACATAGTCGTCACCTTTTGGCCAAGAGATTTTTTCAGCTGCCGCCACGACTCTTTGACCGGACCCTACTCTACCTTACCCCATTAAACATTTGTTAAAATATCCAATACTATTTTAGGAATATTTGTATTTAATTTTCTTTAAGAGAATGTGTCACAAATTTTTTACAAAAGACAACTAACACCACATACAAGGGACAAATACCGTAACACCATGAAAAGATCACATATTACAACCACTAGATACTGGATTTATCCCTTGTATGTGGTACTATTCAGTCATACCATGGCCGGACCATATATTACCACCACATAATGACCAAGTAAGATCACATAAAAGGAACAAATCCCGCCACACCATGTTTTGAAGTTCCACGATTTAAAGACTGAGTTTTTTTTACAAACAGTATTTATTGTCTATATAACATAATAAAATCTACTATTATATGAAATATATGTAAGAAACCAGGGTAAGAGTCCTGAGGAGAGAATTTGTATATTCCCAGTGCCTTCTGGGATAAGCAAAGAGTCTCTGCGAGCCCAAAGAACACTGGATTTTGTCTGCTGCAGCTGAAAGGAGGACATCGGTAAATCGCGCGCCGGTTAATTTTGGCACATTTTTCACCGCTTTGGAATCTATTTAACAATAAGAACATGGAAGAGGCCAGGAGCCATTTGGTGAGCTGCATTTCTTGCTACATGTTCACAGACTTACCAGTGGAAAAGCCAAACTTCACATGCCACAAATGCAAGCTTGTGTCCCTGTTGGAGGAAAAGTTGCAAAATCTCGAAGAGAGGTCAGCTACGTTGAACATCATTAAGGAAGGTGAAGAGTTCTTAGAGCAGAATTATCTCTTGGATGGCCATGGAACAAGGAGGCGGAATAAGATTCTGCAGGTGAACAACTGGCTTCGTTGATGGTGCCATCAGCAAGGATTTGGATTTCTGGATCATGGAGTGAATTACCTATACGATGGACTACTCGCTAGAGATGGGGTGCACCTTACGAAGACTGGAAAGCAGGTATTTGGAAGTCGCCTTGCTACACTTGTAAGGAGAGCTTTAAACTAGAACAATGTGGGAAGGGAAGCAAAAGGCCAGAAAAAGCCATACACCTGACAAATGCTATTGAGAACTCTGCTATTAGAAGTGGGAGGAAAGAACAAAGACAAAAAAAATCTAAATAATAAAAATATTGGAGAAAGAGAAACCAATCACAAACTAAAATGTTTCTATACTAATGCACAAAGCATGGGCAACAAACAAGGAGAACTGGAACTACTAACACAGGAAAAGAAATATGACGTCATTGGAATCACTGAAACATAAAGTGCTATAGCTAGAGAGACATAAATCCTTGTAGGCAGCATTGAGAGTAGAAGGATTTATGTCTCTCTAGCTATAGCACTATGGCACTTTATGACAAGCTAGTGCCCTGAGGAATTTGCTTGAATGAAACGCGTTGGTACACCTGTTTAGGGAAAGTGCAGGGCATGTGCAATATAGGGTTAGCTGTGGACTGCCCTTGTCAGAGCGGGAGTTTGGGGGATAGATGACTGTTAGCTCCATAGGGACTGACAGGTTATTGTCTTACCATTGTTATTTACCAGGGACCCTTGCATACATACAGGATCTCTGAAGACTCCCGGCTCTGCTTCATTTTGGCGGTGAGATTGTTCCTTGTTTATTTCTCACATTCTTGTTAATATGTGTAGCCGTTACCTTGTGGCTTCCATTTTTGTTATATATGTGCAATCTAGGTTATGGCATATATATGTTCAATTGTGATTTATCAATTGCTGTATCCTGGAGATATACTATTACCTATTCTAATGATTATTTAGGTGATAATTTACATCCTCAATAGTGTGCCGAGGTGGGTTTTCCCTTCTTTTTAGGGACCCTTCACTAATTAAATCGGCATTTTATGTGTTTTTTCAATTGGGTGACACACACATATTAGGCTTTTTATTCAACAGATTAAAAGTTATGTTTTAATTCCACCTATTGCTGTATATTTATATTCTTTTTTGGTGAGATTTTTCTGTGTCAATTTTTGACAAAAATTGTCCTTGATTTATTGCTCCTGTAAGAATACAAGGACAGACCAATGGAAAGGACACCATTGTAGGCATTTACTACAGGCCGCCTAAGCTGAAGAATGGATGAACTCTTTATGCACCAAATGGCCGAGTTCTCCAAAAAATATGACATAGTGGTCATGGGAGATTTCAACTATCCAGACATTTGTTGGGAATTTCTCTCAGGCAAAACTAACAGGTCAAGGAAATTCTTATCCTCTCTTGCTGACAACTTTATCTTCCAAAAGGTAGGGGAGAAAACAAGAGGAACTGCTACCTTGGATCTAATCCTTATAAACAGGGAGGAAATGGTTTAGGAGGTAAAAGTGGCTGGGACCCTAGGAGGTAGTGACCATGCTATTTTAGAATTTTGGATAACCAGAGGAGGAAGACCTGTGAAGACTCAGACATCAAGGTTAGATTTCAGAAAGGCAGATTTTAAGGGATTCAGAAAGAGAATCAGAGGGATCCAATGGCTGGATATCATGAAGGACAAAAATGTCCTTGAATCTTGAAAAATTAGATTCTCAAAGCACAATCATTAACAATTCCGAAAAGAGGCAAGAATGGGAAGCATTTAAGGAAACCAGGATGGATGAACACAGAATTTAAGCACATGCTAAAAATGAAGAAAGAAATGTTTATCAAATGGAAAGATGGAGGCATATCTAAAGAAGAATATAATGCTGTCTGCAGAACCTGCAGGGCACAAATCAGATTAATAAAGCTGACAATGAATTAAGGCTTGCAAGAGATGTCAAAAGCAATAATAAAGGATTTTGGGGATATGTCAAAAGTAAAAGAAAAGTCATAGATGCTATAGGATTTTTACAGGATGAAAATGATGAACTGGTAAGACAGGATGTTGAGAAGGCCGAACTTTTAAATTCCTGTTTTGCATCTGTTTTCTCTTAGAAAGGAAATGTAACATCAACTGTGCTTCAGTGTAATATTAAGGGAATAGAAGAATGCAGGATATCTATAAACCGAAAGATAGTGAGGAAACACTTAGCTAACCTAAATGAATTCAAGTCTCCAGGTCCAGATGAATTACACCCCAGAGTACTGAAGGAGATAGCAGAAGAAATTTTTGAACCACTCTCCATAATCTTTGAAAATTCTTGGAGAACAGGAGAAGTCCCAGAAGACTGGAGAAGAGCAAATGTTGTTCCCATCTTGAAAAAAGGGAAGAACGTGGACCCAGGGAATTATAGGCCGGTGAGTGTGACATCTTTACCAGGAAAGATCTTTGAACAAATTACTAAACAACATTTACGTAAGTACCTGGATAAAAATGAAGTGATTAACCAGAGTCAGCATGGGTTTGTAATAATAATAACTCATGTCAGACTAACTTTGAAAATTTCCTTCTATGACAAAATCACTGACTGGGTGGATCAGGGAAATGCTGTAGCTATAGTGTATCTTGACTTCACCAAAGCATCTCACACAATCCTTATTGACAAAATGACTAAGTTGGAATGGACAAGGCAACTGTTAGGTGAATTCATAACTGGCTTAGTGATAGGACCCAAAGGGTGGTCGTAAATGGCTGCACTTCCAGTTGGAAGAATGTCTCAAGTGAGGTACCACAGGGCTCTGTCCTGGGCCCTGTATTGTTCAACATCTTTATCAATGATTTAGATGAAGGAATTGAGGGTAAACTGATTGACACAAAGCTAGGAGGGATAGCTAATACTAGAGAAGAGAGAGAGGATTCAAAAAGATATAAATAAAATGGAGAAGTGGGCAGCAACTAACAGAATGGTTTTTAACAGGGAAAAATGCAAAGTACAACATCTGGTCAATAAAAAGGAAAAATGCATATACAGAATGGGAGGAATAGGGCTGAGCAACAGCACATGTGAAAAAGACTTGGGTATACTAAAAGATCACAGGCTGAACATGAGTCAACAGTGTGATGCAGCAGCAAAAAAGGCAAATACAATTCTAGGATGTATTAACAGAAGCATACAGTCTAGATCACGTGAATTCATTATTGCCCTCTACTCCTCTTTGGTCAGACCTCACCTGGAATATTGTGTCCAGTTTTGGGCACCACATTTTAAAAAAGACATCAACAAACTGGAGCAAGTTCAGAGAAGAGTGACCAGAATGGTGACTGGTCTGCAAACCCTGTCTTATGAGGAAAGGTTGCAGGATTTGGGAATGTTTAGCTTGCAGAAGAGAAGACTGAGAGGAGACTTAATAGCTGTCTACAAATATCTCAAGGGCTGTCACAGTGTAGAAGGATCATCTTTATTCTCATTTGCACAAGGAAAGACTGGAAGCAATGGGATGAAACTGAATGGGAGGAGACACAGATTAGATATTAGAAAAAACTTCTTGACAGTTAGAGTGATCAATGAGTGGAACAGGCTGCCACGAGAGGTAGTGAGTTCTCCTTCAATAGAAGTCTTCAAACAGAGGCTGGACATACATCTGTCTGGGATGATTTAGAGAATCCTGCTTTGAGCAGGGGGTTGGACCAGATGGGCCAGGAGGTGTTAGGAGTGGCAGAAGGCACTAAATAAAAAATATAAATAAAGTGCCTTCGCCACTCGGGGTCCACCGTGCGGAGGATGGAAAAGCCGCAGCTAGGTGATAACAGAGGTATCAGGCGGTAATGTGCACAGGGTTTAACTGCACCCAAAGTGCACAGCACAGACTCTGTTAAACTCACAGAGTCAAAGAACACAAAACACCAAAATACAAAAACGCTGAGTCTGTTAAGAGCACAGAACGTCAGTGCTATACCCGCGGTATACGGTCACAGGAGTAGCACTATATGGCGGTACTTACTCCGTCTAGACCTACCGGAGGAATTGGGTGCAGAGCGTTCGCAACCAGGAACGCCAACAGAGCTGCTACTGCAGCGCGGCGAGGACAGAGCCGCTGAGAAGACACCGCTAATTAGCAGGCGCAATGCTGACGCTTAGCTGCTGTAGTATAGGGGCATAGCGCTCTGGCGCTGTATACTGGCACTAACTCAACCACTCTCACAAACGTAGTATCAAAGGGTAGGGGTTTCCAATGAGTCATTCACCAGTCCATGCATCCATCAACAAACATACAGCAGCATTATAACTATACTAGCTCATGGCAGAACGGCCATGCACGCTTTTTATAGCGAACGGTACCTTCCGGAAATCTCCAAGGCTCCAGGAAGAGCCAATGGGATTCGACACAGGACCTGAGCACCTGACTCCCGAACTCCAATGGGAGTTCGTCCCATGAGCATGCTCAGATGAGGGAACAAAGGACTTAGCCTCTGGAGAGAGTTGCCTCAGGGCAATCTCCTCTGCAATCTCCTTTACAGCAGGAAAGGCGCAGGAGACTGCAGCATGTGAGGATCTAGATTTCAGCAAGGGAGAGGCAGAAATCTGACTCCAAACATTACCCCCCCATCCTAGGGCCCCCTCCTCCCTGAGCCCTCCGGACCATCAAGCTGTGCCCTGTGGTGGCATAGGGCACAAACTCGTCCGAAGGCGAGCTTGGTGTCCTGGTAGGTGAGACGGTAAACCGGGACACCTGGACGGCATCAGTGGAGGCAAGGTCACCAGGTTTCAGAAGAGACACCTGGGAAATGGCGGGAGCGGCCGATGCAACAGAGCGTCGCCGTGAATCGGCGGCCGTCGCCACCCTCTGCCTAGGAAGGCTATCCTGAGCACATGAGGTGCATGCCTGAATAAATATTTTGATGGCCTGAGCCCTGTGGGGCCACCAATACGCACCGGCCAATAGCTTCGTGGTTTGCATATAGCCCCGATGGTTGTGCGCATTGGACGCGTGTGCCTAGGCGAGAACCTGAGTCCTAAGACGAGGAGGGACAAAGATCTCGACGACCAGTTCAGATTCCTAGCATTGCGGGGAGCTGGCTTCCTGAGAAGCAGCACACACATGGTAACAACTGCAAAAGGGCTCTTGGGTCGGACCTGTATCAAAACCGGTGCGAGACACCTCCATGGGCTCTGGGGGTAGAACCTCTGGCTCAGGCAACTCAAGAGGTTCAAAAAATTTGGGAGCCGAGCTAGCTCTCCGCTTGGAGTGAGCACGCTCCATACCGCGCTCCGAAAAACCGAGGTCGATACGCGAGGAGACAGAAATTAGCTCCTCCAGGCTGGGGGGGATCTCTCTAGTGGAGAGAGCATCCTTGACATGCTCCGCTAGTCCACGTCAAAAAACGGGGATAGGGGCCTTGTCGGACCACTCCAGCTCGGACGCCAGTGTCCGAAAACGGACGGCATACTGGCTAACCGAGAGCGACCCATGAGTCAGTGCGAATAACTGCAGATACGTGTCATGCGTGACCCGTGGGCAGAGGAAAACCTGCTTGATGGCCATTAACAGGTGCCCTGCGGTCCGTATCTCAGGATCACCGCACCCCCATAAAGGCGTAGCCCATTCCAGAGCTTTGCCCAGCAGTAGGGATATAACAAATGCCACCTTGGCCCGTTCTGTGGGGAATTGCGCAGCCAGCAGCTCCAGGTGGATTGAGCACTGGCTGATGAAACCCCTACAGGAGGCGCCATCCCCGGAGAACTTATCGGGTAACGGGAGGCGGGTGACTGTCGGTGCAAGGGTGGACACGGACATACGGCCTACCGCATCAGTTAGAGCCTGTACAGCAGCATCAGTAGCTTGTGCAGCGGTGAGAGCCTTCTCAAGAGTAACCAGCCAGTTCTCCAGCTGCCGTATGCACTGCATAAGTTGCTGCTGATCTTCCATCACTAGCCAGGCCCTGGCGCTAGTGTAATGTTAGGAGTGGCGGAAGGCACTAAATAAAAAATATAAATAAAGTGCCTTTGCCACTCGGAGTCCACCGTGCGGAGGATGGAAAAGCCGCAGCTAGGTGATGACAGAGGTATCAGGCGGTAATGTGCACAGCACAGACTCTGTTAAACTCACAGAGTCAAAGAACACAAAACACCAAAATACAAAAACGCTGAGTCTGTTAAGAGCACAGAACGTCAGCACTACACCCGCGGTATACGTGACAGGAGTAGCACTATATGGCGGTACTTACTCCGTCTAGACCTACCGGAGGAATCGGGTGCAGAGCGTTCGCAACCGCGAACGCCAACAGAGCTTCTACTGCAGCGCGGCGAGGACAGAGCCGCTGAGAAGACACCGCTAATTAGCAGGTGCAATGCTGACGCTTAGCTGCTGTAATATAGGAGCATAGTGCGTTGGCGCTGATACTGGCACTAACTCAACCACTCTCACAAACGTAGTATCACAGGGTAGGGGTTTCCAATGAGTCATTCACCAGTCCATGCATCCATCAACAAACATACAGCAGCAGCATTATAACTATACTAGCTCATGGCGGAACAGCCATGCATGCTTTTTATAGCGAACGGGACCTTCCGGAAATCTCCAAGGCTCCAGGAAGAGCCAATGGGATTCGACACAGGACCTGAGCACCTGACTCCCGAACTCCAATGGGAGTTCGTCCCATGAGCATGCTCAGATGAGGGAACAAAGGACTTAGCCTCTGGAGAGAGTTGCCGCAGGGCAATCTCCTCTGCAATCTCCTTTACAGCAGGAATGGCGCAGGAGACTGCAGTATGTGAGGATCTAGATTTCAGCAAGGGAGAGGCAGAAATCTGACTCCTAACAGGAGGTCCCTTCCAACTCGACCATTCTATGATTCTATGAATTGATACCACTTCTTTATCCAAAGTGTACCATGTGTACATGATTGTCAGACAGCTTGCATTGCTGTCCGTGCATGGGCCGGGGGCCCGATGGGTCATCGTCTGTGCACCGCGGTCATTAGGCCACTGCCTGGAACCCGGAGAGCAGAAGCAAAGAAGGGGGGGCACAGACCCAGTCTGTTAGGAATCTGGTTTCTACCATGCCTATGCAGGATCCAGATTCTCACATTTATCTTCAGAGGTTAAGTCCTTTGTGCCATCTTCTGAGCATGCTCACGGGACGAGCTCCCATTGGAGTTCAGGAGTCCGGTGCTCAGGACCTGCTCCGGATCCTATTGGCTCCTTTTGGAGACCTGGAGATTTCCGGCAGGTCCCGTACGCTATAAAAAGTGCGCATGGTCGTTCCGCCATGCGCTAGCATTTTCATACGGCTGCTGTATGTATGGTGATGGATGCTTGGACTGGTGACTGACTTATTAAGAACCCCTTCCCTCTGATAATACGTCTGTGTGAGTGTTTGGGCATCAGCCAGTATTAGCGCCAGCTCGCTCAAGCTTCATCTTTGCCAGCAGCTAGCGTCCTGCATTGCGCTTGCAGCAGAGCGGTGCTTTCTCTGCGACTCAGTTCACGCCGCGCTGCGGTTGCAGCCTGTCGGGCGTTCGCAGTTGTGACGTTCCGCATCCTATTTTTACGGTAGGTCTAGAAGGAGTAGTCCTGGTGTTTAAGGCTACTTCTGTGACCTTTAATACCGTATCTGCATCGCTGGAAGTCTGTGACCCTGTGCAGACTCAGTGTTATTTATGCTTTTGTTTGCAGCTCTGTGCATATAACAGAGTCTGCTTCAGTGCACTGGGTGCAGCTAAAACCCTGTGCACATTACCGCCTTAGTGCTCTGCCTCTTTTAGCAGCGGTTATTCCATCCACCGCACTGTGGACCCCGAGTGGCGAAGGCACTTTATTTATTTTTTATTTAGTGTCTTCTGCCACTCATAACACAGTCTCTATGCTTCTGCTCACTGGGCACCATACAACAGTAAGGGTAGTAATGCCCTAATAGCGGTCCTGAAGTTTCCATAGATTCATTTTCGTAAATGTGCAAATGTTATAAATCCCATCTTACTACACACGTCCAGTCTCCGGGCATCTCTCTCCGCCAAGTGACACTACAGGGAGCAGAGTGCGGCTCTATAGCGTAATTATAACCGGCTGTGCTTAAGGATTCCAATAGATCTTCACATCCAACATCCTGTAGGAGACCTGCAGAAAATGCAATAAGATACCATAGAGTTAAACAGGATTTCTCCCATTGAGACATATTCGGTTCATTTTTTTTCTGTAGATAACAAATAAGTAACAAAAAGAGCATAAATTGTCCTTGTTGGAATGGAGAGAGACTTGCCATAAATTGGCTCCCTGGTGGCCTTATGCCATAAATTAGGGTCGACCAGAAAAAGCAGAGACCAAGTATAAAGCATGGTGAAGGGACAATATGTCTGTACAGCTGTGGGAGAACTGTCATTCCTAGCATAGCTGAACTACAGGTGAAAAACTACACATTTCCTGGTCTGTTATTATGAATGAACCATCTTACCGCTAGATGTAGAGGATGCCCCTTTACCACTGTCACAGGCATAAGTTTATAAAGATCATTACAAATATCTCTTTACTGTCCCCTCATTATGTTTATACATTGTAATAAGATCGCCCTTAAAGGGAACCTGTCACCCCCCAGGGCGGTTTTAAGTAAAAGAGCCACCTTCAGTAGCACTAAGGCTGCCCTCTGTGAAGGTGGCTCTTCTGTTTCTGACCCCTAGTAACGACAAAATATTAACTTTTATAACTAGGTCCCAATACCTTAATGCTCCCATAGGTATGTCGCGTCCCCCTGTATCAGCCGCCTCCCAGCCGTCCATCATGCCTCTGTTGTGTCTGGGCGCAACCTCCCAGCCGTCCATCATGCCCCAATCATGCGTCTGGGTGCCGCCTCCCATTCGTCCATTATGCCCGTCTTGCGTGTGGGCACCGCCTCCCATCCGTCCATCATGCCCGTCTTGCGACTGGGCACCGCCTCCCATCCGTCCATCATGCCCGTCTTGCGACTGGGCACCACCTCCCATCCGTCCATCATGCCCCTGTGCGCCGCCTCCTCCTGTGTAGTATGCCGGCGCCTGCACTGTGACAACAGCTCTCGGGCATGCGCAGTGCGCGCTGCCTGAGAACCGACATCGGGCTATCGCCTGATAACACACTGCGGGACGGGATCTGGGGCCTCCGCAACATGCAGGCGCGATAGCCTGATGCCGGTTCACGGGCAGCACGCATTTCGCAAGCCCGAGAACTGTTGTCACAGCGCAGGCGCCGGCATACTACACAGGAGGAGGTGGCGGCGCACAGGTGCATGATGGACGGATGGGAGGTGGCGCCCAGATGCAAGACAGGGGCATGATGGACGGCTGGGAGGCGGATGATACAGGGGGACACAACATACCTATGGGACGCATTACAGGTATGGGGACCTGGTTATAAAAGTCAATATTTCGGTGTTACTAGGGATCAGAAACAAAAGAGCCACCTTCACAGAATGCAGAGCATCACAATATTATATTTGCCTAGGAAAACCGGCATTTCCAATTATACATAAATCATACAAAAAAGGGGGTTGGAAACCATGTGCCATAAAATCAATGAATTTTTATTATGAACAATTTAAAATTGCAGTACAATGTTATACATATGGGAGCAATAAATGCAAAAGAAGAAGGCCAATCGACCGGGTACAATAGGGTCCAGAAAAAAGTATATATCTGTGATTCATTTGGTCAATTTATCAAGTATATAATAATGGTAAACCAAAATAATTAATGGCGCTCAAAGCATAAGAGCTTCCAGGAAAGAATTACCTGAACAAATATGTATCTCCAAGATAAATGACAGAAATTCTATTCAAAACCCCATTACATAAAAATCCAGCAAAAGCCTTAATCCCTAAGTGGCATTAGTGTGTACAGTATATACTAAATGGATGCATAGTGCAAAATGCAAAAAAAGCATGCTAAAAAATGCATAGTGCAAAAATGTAAGAGCATGAAAAATACCTACATAGGATACGACATACAGTAACACAATCCTAAGTCTCTAAATGGCAGAATAATAATAATAATAATAAATTTTATTTTTATAGCGCCGACATATTCCGCAGCACTTTACATTTCAGAGGGGATTTGTACAGACAATAGACATTACAGCATAACAATAATCACATACAGTAGATTATAACAAATACCAAGAGGAGTGAGGGCCCTGCTCGCAAGCTTACAGTCTATGAGGAAAAAAGGGGAGACACGAAAGGTGGGTGGTAACAGTTGCCCTGATTGTATGGACCAGCCATAATGTTAGGTGTGTGACAGTACGGACACAGAGGGCTAATGGATGCATAAAGCATGTGGGAACATGATGCTGGGAACCTGGTTATGGTAAAACTTTTGGCTCTGCCACACAGGGATAGGTTAGGTTAATGTGTTGAGGCGATAGGCCAGTCTGAATAAATGCGTTTTCAGGGCACGCTTAAAATTGTGGGGATTGGGGACTAATCGTATTGACCTGGGAAGTGCATTCCAAAGAATTGGCGCGGCACGTGTAAAGTCTTGGAGACGGGAGTGGGAGGTTCTGACTATTGAGGATACCAACCTCAGGTCATCAGCAGAACGGAGGGCGCGGGTAGGGTGGTATACTGAAACAAGGGAGGAGATGTAGGGTGGTGCTGAGCCATGGAGGGCTTTGTGGGTGAGGGTAATAAGTTTATACTGAATTCTGGAGTGGATAGGTAGCCAGTGTAATGACTGGCACAAGGTAGAGGCATCGGTGTAACGATTGGTGAGGAATATGATCCTGGCTGCAGCATTCAAGACAGATTGGAGAGGGGAGAGTTTTGTAAGAGGGAGACCGATTAGAAGAGAGTTACAATAGTCGAGACGAGAATGAATAAGAGAAACAGTAAGAGTTTTTGCAGCGTCAAAAGTAAGAAAAGGTCGAATTCTAGAAATGTTTTTGAGGTGCAGATGACAAGAGCGAGCCAGTGATCGAATGTGGGGGGCAAAGGAAAGCTCAGAATCAAGTATGACCCCAAGACAGCGGGCATGTTGCTGGGGAGTAATAGTGGAACCACAGACGGAAATGGCAATGTCGGGTGTAGGTACATTAGTAGCGGGAGGAAACACAAGGAGTTCAGTCTTTGACAGGTTCAGTTTCAGATATAGTGAGGACATGATATTAGACACAGCGTTTAGACAATCGCCAGTGTTTTCTAGAAAGGCTGGCGTGATGTCAGGAGAAGAAGCGTATAATTGGGTGTCATCAGCATAGAGATGGTACTGGAAACCAAATCTACTGATTGTTTGACCAATAGGGGCAGTGTACAAGGAGAAGAGGAGGGGGCCTAGAACCGATCCTTGAGGAACCCCAACAGTAAGGGGAAGGTGAGAGGAGGAGGAACCGGCAAAAGAAACAGTAAAGGAGCGGTCGGAGAGATAGGAGGAGAACCAGGAGAGAACGGTGTCCTTGAGGCCAATGGAATGGAGCATAGTGAGGAGGAGCTGATGATCCACAGTGTCGAATGCTGCAGAGAGATCCAAGAGAATTAGCATGGAGTAATGACCATTTGATTTAGCTGTTAGCAGATCATTAGAGACTTTAGTGAGGGCAGTTTCAGTGGAGTGTAAAGAGCGGAAACCGGATTGGAGAGGGTCAAGAACAGAGTTTTCTGAGAGATAGCGGATAAGACGGGAGTGGACCAGGCGTTCCAGGAGTTTAGAGATGAAGGGAAGATTAGAGACAGGTCTATAGTTAGCGGCACAGTTTTGGTCGAGGGATGGTTTTTTAAGTAGTGGATGTATGATGGCATGCTTAAATGAGGAGGGAAAAATACCAGAAGAGAGAGAGAGGTTAAATATTTTAGTTAGGTGAGGGGTGACAGCAGGGGAAAGGGACTGGAGGAGATGTGACGGAAATGGGTCACTGGTGCAAGTAGTTGGGTGAGAAGATGCAAGGAGCCTGCTTACTTCTTCTTCTGTGACTGGTTCAAAATCAGAGAGTGAGTTAGATGCAGTGGGGGAGGGAGGACAGTGCATGGTATGAGGGGATTTGGAGATAATTTCCTGTCGGATCTGGTCAATTTTTTCTTTGAAGTAATTGGCCAGATCGTCAGCTCGGAGCTCCGTGGTTGGGTCCTGTACTCTTGGGTTGAGTAGAGAATGAAAAGTGTCAAAGAGACGTTTCGGGTTATTGGACAGTGAGATGATGAGGGTGTTGAAATAGGTTTGTTTGGAGAGGTGAAGGGCAGTGTTGTATGTTCTAAGCATAAACTTAAAATGGATGAAATCTTCGTGTAGATTGAATTTTCTCCACAGACGTTCGGCGCACCTGGAGCACCGCTGCAGGAAACGTGTTTGCACCGTGTGCCAGGGTTGTCGCCGTCTGCGTTGTGGTGTTCTATTTATAGGGGGTGCAAATTCATCCAGGGCAGTTTGAAGTGTTTCATTGTAATGCTTCAATGCAGAATCAGGACATGAGAGGGAGGAGATAGGGGCCAATGAAGACTGCAAGTTCTTCATAAGTTTCTGGGTGTTAATGGCCTGTATGTTTCTATAAGTCTGGACAGTGGGGGTGACCTGAGCAGCCTGGCAGTTCTTTATAGAGAATGAAAGAAGATTGTGGTCAGAGAGCGGGAGAGGGGAGTTTGCAAAATCATCCACTGCACAAAGCCGAGAGAAGACCAAGTCGAGGGAGTTTCCGTCTTCATGCGTTGGAGAATTAGTAAGCTGCGAAAGGCCAAATGAGGAGGTTAGAGATAAAAGGTGAGTAGCAGATGGGGAGAGGGGAAGAGCAATGGGGATGTTGAAATCTCCCATGATGAGGGTAGGGATGTCACAGGAGAGAAAATGTGGAAGCCAAGTGGCAAAATGATCCAGGAACTGATGGGAGGGGCCGGGAGGACGATACACCACCGCCACTCGCATGGAGAAGGGGGTGTAGAGTCTGACGGCATGGACCTCAAAAGAAGGGAAGACAAGTGAGGGTACTTGAGGGATAACCTGAAAGGTACATTTTGGTGATAGGAGCAGACCAACGCCTCCACCAGCTCTATTGTCTGATCTTGGGGTATGAGAGAAGTGTAGCCCCCCGTATGAAAGAGCAGCAGCAGCGGTAGTATCTGACTGCTGGATCCAGGTTTCAGTAAGAGCCAGGAGGTTAAGAGAATTAGAAAGGAAGAAGTCATGAATGAAGGAGAGTTTGTTACACACTGAGCGAGAATTCCAAAGTGCACAATTAAGAGAGACAGATGGCATGCAGGGAATATTAATAAGATTAGAGGGGTTTCTGAGTGTAGCAGTGGGGGGGTTTGACTTTCTATAACATGGGGGACCAGGGTTGGGAGCAATGTCTCCTGCAACTAGGAGAAGGAGGATAGAAAGAGTGAGCAGATGGTTAAGTGATTTGTGAGAGCGTCTCTGGTGTTGAATGGTGGGACTGGCTGGATCTGTGCAATTTAACAATGTGAAAAGAACATGAGTGCTATACATAGGAGAGGAAAGAAGCGAGGGGCCAATATGGATGGAGTGTGGAGAGTTAATGCCAGGGCGGTGGATGTGTGTGAATGCAGCGGCCAGGATAAAAATTACACAAATGCATATGGTATATATTTGTTGTATTCCAAATGTACAGGGAGTAGATGTATATAAATGTCTTACCTGTCTCCTGTCCTGTTTAACTGCCATGTTATAACTGCCAGAAGTACTTTGATATATGTACTTCGATTACATGTGCAGAAATGCCACCCCTGCATAAATGCTCCCCCTAGCTAGGTCTGAATATATAGGAGGTTAAGGCCAAGTTTTTTTTTTGTTTTTTTTTTTAGGCTCTCTCTGCTCGTTAATCACACTAAATTGAGACACCAGGACCCAATAAAATGTTGTGGTCAAATAAACACATGTCCAGCACTACATGGATCATAAAGCACTTTGAAAAGTTTCTTGACCTCACAACATAAGGGGACAAGCAGAGTAAGTTGAAAAAACTATATACCAGATATAAGCTTGCAGAGTTGAAAACACATAGATAGCATTCAGGATTAACTGCTTGCTGACATTGAATGGAGACACAGGAGTGGATTCAGAGCAGAGATTGGAAAAGCTGGTTACCAGATATAAGCTTGCATAGTTGAAAACACATAGATAGCATTCAGGATTAACTGCTTGCTGACATTGAATGGAGACACAGGAGTGGATTCAGAGCAGAGATTGGAAAAGCTGGTTACCAGATATAAGCTTGCAGAGTTGAAAACACATAGATAGCATTCAGGAGTGAGTATATACCAACTAGATGCATAGTGCAGTAAACAGACATGCTAGAAAGTAATGCAACACGGTGAGTTTGGCGCAGGTCGGCGCACCGTCAAAAAGACGCATGCGCCCATAGGTGGAGCTGACCGGAGGCGTGGCTGTGGGCGGAGGTTAGCGGCGGCCGTGCGCAGCCCAACGCAGCTCCAAGCAACGTAAGTGTGAAACTAGCCTTAGTGCTGCTAAAGGTGGCTCTTTTACTTAAAAATGCCCTGGGGGGGGGGTGACAGGTTCCCTTTAAGCCTTTGTCTTTCCAAACTGAATAAATCCCAAGTTTAATACCCTGTCTTGGTCGATTCTCTCAATTCTAATACTTATGCAATATTTCTATTTTGTCTGGCTCCAATGTGGAGGGAGAACGCCTTTTCTTGAATTTGGTGGTGGTGAAACCTCTGTCTCTGTTTTAAAGAACCCCATAAAAAGAGAAATCAAAAGAACCATTAAAGACCCCACCTAGAACTCATTCTGATAGTGACCTATAGAAACTTCCAGTTTATGTCTACAGTAGTTCTCATCCATTGATCGTAATGTCACAAAACATCCTACCGGCATCCAGCTGGACCATCATGTATTTCCCACACTGATCTGGTCTCAGGAGCTTCAGCGCTAGTGCAGATTCTTTTCGTTTCACCTTCTCATCCTTCTCCTGATTCCGGATCTTCTCTTTCTCCTGCCTTTTGGACTCTTTTTCCTTCCTTTGTTTGTCTGTCCGTAACCTGTGAGCTTCCAGTTCATCAGGGTTTTTTCTCCTCCTGGTTCTTTTAGTTGGACTGGGAGTTGTGGAATCAGATAAGGGCACAGGTAACGTAGATATAGGGACCTCAGTGGAAAGTTGAACTTTAGTATTCAGATCTAGATCCTCCAGTCTATTCTGAGATATCTCAGAGGCTTCAAGTTCTTCATGAAGACTTTCCTTTCTTGGCAATTCTGCAGTCTGTTCATCATCCGTCTCAACATTAGCAGACTCTTCCTCCGTCTCGGAGTCGGATATCTCCCAGGTTTTAGCCCTTTTTATTATTTTGATTGGGGATCTTGAAATAAATCCTTTGTCTTGTTCAGTTCCCATCACAAAATGCGGATATGAGACATCAGATTTACTATTTCTCCATTAATTGTATCATCTTCCTTAAATTAGGGGGGTCTGTTGTCACAGATCCAGGATGGCTAGAAGATAGTCTTCCTATCAGAATAAGAAAAAGAGGATATAAAAGGACAACGCAGAGAACAGACATAAAATATACATTAAAGATGCAGAATATTATTAGTATCATCCTTTAGTGCCGACATATTCAGACGTCCATATTTAGTCTGGGACTGTTGACATTTTTGTGTTTATTTGTGAGCATAAGGCCCAATTCATTATTTTATTTGTACATTTTTAGCACGGTTTTCATTTGAGGATTTCCTCCTTTTAATTTGTGCCTGATTTTTTTTTTTTTATTGTTGTTTATAATTGTGGGCATGGTTTGGGGTTTCCAGATATTTTTGGCCGATTTACCGAATATTTTTGCACACATGTACTTCAGTTCCCCTTCCCAAAATGATTTTAAGGCATCTCGCACAACCAAATCAAATCTCTTGCTTTGCACTTAGGAAGAGCAAACGCCCCGAAACACGTGTCTGCAAATAGAGTATCTGGTTTGGCTTTTATCCTAAGTTATGTGGTCGATATTGACTTGTGGGATTGTTACTTTCTATAGGTGGCGCAAGTGTCCAAATCCTCTCTATCTCTGACAAGGTATTTAGCAGATTTAAAGAAGTTGTCCACTACTTTTACACTGATGCCCTATTCTTAGGATAGGGCATCAGGGTCCGATAAGCTGTAATCGGTGGTGGCGGCTGCCGTCCGGTGTTACTTACTTGCGGATCTTGACCGTCTACTTGTAGTGTCCGGGGCTTGTTACTGCACATCCACCTCCTATTGAATGAAATAAAAGGCAGATGTGTCGTACCCCACAACGGACACTACAAATAATAGACGGCCAGGTAAGTACTTCCCGCCGCCGGCACCGACATTTAGCAGAACACACAATTGTTTGGGCTAAAAAATTGCTAAACGGGCTAAAGACAGAAATAAACAGCATTTTTTAACTATGTTTCCATCATTTTCAAGATTATGGCTCAAACATAAAAAAAATACAAGACAAACAAAAAAAAAAGTGATTTAAAATAAATAAGAAATGGCGAATCAGACCCCAGAAAAATAATGGTCAACTAAATGTAACCAGTTTCACACAATCCCATCCACGGTCAGTCCGGACAATGAGGGCATGTGAAGGCAGTCTAAGGTGGTCAAGTCCGCCCCTAAAAGTTGGCTAGCATGATAAATGTTCTCTAAGAAAGGATTAAGTTGTGGAAACCATGTGATCAGTGACATCCTTTTATGACCATTTGAAGTAGACTGTTCATAATTAGGAAAATAAAGCTGTTTTTTTTTCTTTTTATTGAACAGCGCCACCCTTGCCACAGGTTGTGCCTGGTATTGGATCTCCTGAGAATCCATTCCAATGAAATAGAACTGTAATATCAGACACACAGTGGACTGGTGTTTGGCAGTTTATGGTAGAGAAAAACTACACATTTATCAGCAGCTACTTACCTGACACCTGCAATCAAGCACCAGACAGATTCTGCACTTTCTCTTCTTGGACAACCCCCATCACCCTAACGATGTCCCCCCCAATGTGCAAGGCACTGGCAGAGTGTAGATTCTAGATTAGCCCCTCTGCCAAAACCTGGCTCCGTCAAAATGTCTCCTTCATAAAGACAACTTCATTCTCGTCCCCTAAACACACGGTCACGTGACCAGACAGGAAACGTCACATGGAGGGGCTGTCAGCGTCCATTTTTCTTTCGGGCAGATCGTTTTTTTTTCCTATTACGACAAATAAAATCATTGTTATTCTTTTATATTCCGGAAACGGCTTAGTATAAACTCAATTCAGACGCCAATGATAAATTCGAAACGTATCTGCTGCTATAAGTTAACTCATTGTAAATAAAGTTCGTTGAAAAAAAAAAAGATTCTTTGTAGGAATGCGCGTCGCTCGGATCACGTGACTCTGTTCCCAGCGCTCTGACGTCATCACTCCGCGACATTTGCCGGAGATTCTGGGGGTCACCCTCGCGTGTTTGCATTTCTGCAGTGCGGGATCATGGCCAAGAAAAAGAAGTTAAGGCTCATTGCCGAGATGGCCCGAAAGATCCGGGCTTACAGGGAGCTGAAGAACCGGCCGCAGGACTCCCAGCGCTATGCTTTGGATTATGAGGTTAGTGCGTGTTCTGCCGTCCGTGCAGAAAATAAGTCGCATGCGATTCCCCCCCCGTTAATAAGTAATATGTCACAATTTATCCAGCTGCTGAATGCACTAGTGTTGCTGCTTTAATGTGACACAACGTATTCCATTCATGGCGGTGAGACTTGTGAATTATTATTACCATAATCCCAGAGCGTTGCGTCTCTATTCCAAGTTTCTGATCGCCTCCTGAATCTCACCATTTCTTTTTTTCAGACCATGACCCGACCCTTCAGTGGAAAACGTCTGCCTGTTCTCGCCTGGGAAGATGTAAAGAGCGAGAAGAGACTTTTCACTCTGCTCTCTGGGATGCGGGCGTTTGGAGTGGGACGAATGGTGACGAGGAAATCGTGGCTGGAGGAATATAGTGAGCCCTGTTACTGGACCGTAACTAAGGTCAAAGTGGATTACACAGCAGAGGTGAGGACGATGGGGTTCATTGGGGTATTTCAGGCTCTAAGATTTATTTTCTATCCATGGGATTAATGTTAGATCTGCAGGAGACAGACAGACCACCGTAGCCCCCTGCCTGCTAGACACTGCTTTCCATAAAGTTTGTGTTTAGCAGATGCGGGCAAGACTGAACTCTCTTCCTTTGGTGTCTCTTGTACAGGGTGGGCCATTTATGTGGATATACCTGGGTGGGCCGACTTCAAAATGGTCACCACCCATCTTGAAAAGTTTCCCCCCTCCCATATATTAATGTGCCACAAACAGGAAGTTCATATAACTAACCATTCCCATTTTATTTTGGTGTATCCATATAAATGGCCCGCCCTGCAGTGATCATTTAGGCTTCTGGAATTTCTATATTTAAGGCTGAAATATCCTTTAAAGAGGCATTCCAGAGCAAAGAAATTATTAGGGTACTTATCCACAGGTTAGGTGAAAACATTTTTAGATTAGTGGGGTCTGACCACCCCCTCCTCACACCCACTCCATTCATTGTTTCTGGGGCTGTCAAAGCCCTGTGTAATTGGCTTTCCCCAGCAGTCTCATAGGGAATAAACAGGCAGTGGTTGAGCACGCGCAGCTCCACTCCATTGTAACTGGGCCAAAAGTCTCCTGTTCCAGAAGTCGAGGACCCAGCGGTCAGAACCTCACCGATCTAGAAATGATCTCCTGTCGTGTGAAAATGCCCCTTTAAAGCAATCTTTCAGCAGGTTTTTGCTGTATAATATGATGTGTCATGAGCTTTACTGGGTGCAGTAGTAATGATAGAATCACAATTTTCCCTGCTGACCATCCAGCAGAGCTCAGAATGCTGAGCTGTGTATTACCCTGCCCACACCACTGATTCGAATACTACAACTGTGAGGTTGTTTTCTTCCTGAAGCTATTCTGATTTGACATTTTTATAAAGAAACAGAACAGGAATATATTAGTATTTTCCACTAGAATCAGCTTTTGTTTAGTTCTTGAGCAGTGTCTGGCATTGTATCACCGTGCGATTGTAAGTAACACTCCAGCATTTGTAATTTGAATGCAGAAGTTGTGCCACTAATAATTCATTGAGTAGTGACTTCCATATCCTCCAGCAATACCTGGAGCGATCTGGCAGGTCACAGCCTGTAGAAGGCAACCGGAGCAGCACCGAGAACATATGAATAATGGTGAGTGGTAAGTATAATACTAGAAGCAGGGAGCTTAGATTTGAGACACCATTCCAGCTATAAAATTAAAAGAAGAAAATCACTGGAGTGTTGCTTTAAAGGGAATCTGTCACCGGAAATTTGCGGGGTATGTAAATGCCCTGTGTCCGGTCCGATGGGTGGTGTTTCTTTTCTCCACCCCATCCGTGGCCCAACTGCGGGCAAAGCTGAAAATCATTACTGCGCATGTGCCGGTGCACTATGTCCCGAAACACAGCAAAATACTTCCGGACATAGTGTACCTGCGCATGCACAGTAATGATTTTCGGCTTTGCCCACAGTTGGGCAAAGCATACTGCTCGTGCGAGAGGCAAGATTGCTTTGCTCACACGCTAAATATGGAGAACTACTCTAATTCCAGAAAATATTGCGGACGGCGGCCACGGATGGGGTGGAGAAAAGAAGAAGAAGCATTGGACCGGACACAAGGCATTTACATAGCCCGCAAATTTCCGGTGACAGATTCCCTTTAATAAATCAGGCAGAATTGATATACCAGCCAGTGGGCATAACTTCTATTCCATCCTCACAGCTTTCGCCTTCTAAGGAAAATGCACAGCAGGTTTGGCATAACTTATTTATAAGGTAAAGATATTATGTGCCGACTTGGAGAAGTGGTTCATTCACTTCGACAGGGGTGCATTATTTTTTTTTTTTTATACCAGAGCCTGCATTTGCACATAACATAATGTAGTGCTCTCCATTATGTAAGCATACTCCTGGATTATTAATATCCATAAGCTGCCAGCGCCATCTGCCGTTGCTGATTCGCAACTTTCCTCCTGTTTATAGTATAGAAGAAACTTGTCAATCAACCGCAGCTCCTGAATATGGGAATTTGGTGCTCATCTTCTGCTGTGGCTAATAAAGTGGGATTTTATGATATCTGCCGCAAAAATCACCCACTTTGTCATTAGTGACCTAACACTGGCATTGGGTTCTCTGTCAATGCGTTGCACAATTTTTTGTTGCAGATTTACACATTGCTTACTTCTCCACAACTGAATAGTTCAAGCAGTCTTTACCAATTCTTAAATATTGAGCTAAAAGCAAAATATATATACACATATATATATATATATATATATATATATATATATATATACATACACACACATATGGAAAAAAATAGGCAGAACTCAAATTAAATGTGAAAAAAGTGGATACTTTACTGATCCTCAGATGGCAACGTTTCAACGGTGACCCGTCTTTGTCAAGCAATGTGCTCATAGTCAATACAGACTTAAATAGTAGTAACACGTGTATAAATTCCAATGATTAATCCGTTTTACATATTCAAAATAGCCATTGTCATAGTAACGTTTACAAGTGCTCCATTAAACATGTGCATAAGACCAAAGATCTAGAATACAAAGTGCAACAGTGCATATACAGTGCTTTAAAAAGACTCAACTTGCCTATAAAACTGATCATGACACAACCTATGAGGGTACTAAGGCTTATATAGAGAAAAAAAAGTTAGTATACTTTACTTATATCTTTGCAGCTCTCTGTCAATGCTGGCTACTAGCTGTGGTCAGTGTTGTTCATTACCGCCCAGCTCCAACAAGTGACTCATCACTGCATGGCCGATCATTGCAGGGTGCCTGAGCATACTCACTAGACATACTGTTCAGAACTGCCATTTTGCTTCAGGGAATTACAGCCCTTATGCTAAAATGCATATATTGGTGCCTGGGGTTGCGGTTTTTACACCTGGAATGGTGACAAACCTTAGAGGCACCCGTCAGGGTGACAATGTGGCTGTGTTGCTATTTTAGCAAGAGATGACAACATCACACAGTCTCTCTTTACAGCATTAACCAATCCTGAATACCCTTCACCACCAGAGGTCACTCTTTATGCAGTTCCCATTCACTCTATTACACACCTACCAGGCATTATACTGCAGTGAAATCACCATAAAAACTCATTCTATAGAAAAATGAAAAATATACATCTTATCTTAATGCCTCTTATTAAGTACCCTTCATAATCTTGTAGTCACTCTCGTCACAGCATCATATATCTGGAGAGAAAATAAAAAGGATATAGTTATAAACATATCCATATATATAAAAACATCAGTAGCACATACAACACACAGAAGTCAGGCTACATGGAAGGTTATAGTCAAAAGGAGTTTCTCAAAACATATGTACCTTAAAATCAACATTTTAATCCTGCTGGTTTTAATGTCCCCAGCTCATATATCCATCTCATTTCTAATTTTTTTAAAACTTCCGTACGGTTCCCCCCTCGTCTATGTACCGGTACATAATCTATAATTCTAAATCTCAAATCTTTCTCTGTATGTCCTTGTTCATTAAAGTGCTTAGGGACAGGTAGATCTTTACGTTTTTTCCGTATATCACATCTATGTTGATTTATCCGTGTTTTTAAATCACATGTTGTTTCTCCAATATAATAAAGTGGACATGGACATTGTAACATGTATATTACGTAATCGGTATTACACGTTAAAAAATATCTGATGTTTAATATTTGTCCAGTACGAGGATTTTGAAATGTAGAGCCTTTAAGCATTAATGAGCAGTTCACACATGATAAGCAGGGGAAACAACCCTTCCGCTGAGTATTTGTTAAGGTCAGCTGCTTAGTTTGCTTAAAGGACCCAATGTCTGCTTTCATCAATCTGTCACCCAGACTCCTACTCTTTTTATATGCAAAAATTGTTTTTTTTTAAAAAACTTCTATTTGTGGACATCCCTTACTCAGAATCGGCCAATGGTTCATTATGATCTTAGATATTTGTGGACTTTCCTCACAGAAATTACTTACAAAAGGAATTCTACTTTTATTATCCCTTTTTTTCTCCTCAAACAAATCCCTCCATTCCACCTCATCCAGTCTCCTTTTCTGTTTAGCTAATATACTTTTGGGGTACCCCCTCTGTATGAATTTTTTGCTCATATTATCGATTGTCTCCATTAGTTTTTCATCTTTACTAACTATTCTTTTGGCACGTAGATATTGACTATATGGAATTGTGTCCAGCATTCTCTGTGGGTGATGACTGGAATAATGGAGGAAGTTGTTAAGATCGGTCTTCTTACAAAAAAGTTCAGTATCCAACCTCTCTCCATCCTTCCTTATCAATACATCCAAAAAGTTCAACTCTACTGTGGAGCATTCCATTGTAAATTTTATGGTATCATTAATAGAGTTCAAATAGTCAAAAAACTCCTGAAGCTCTTCACGTGATCCAGTCCAAATCAGAAAAATCAATCAATCAATCAAATTTATTATCGCCAAGTACATATTACATATATACAAGGAATTCTTTGTGGCAAAGAGGCAACATAATATATAACAACAGATACAACAAGTAACATCTAACAAGACAGATACAGTATATAGTCTACACATGACGATTTAATTGCTGAACAGAGAGTGGATAGAAGCTGTTCATATGGCGGTTGGTGCTGCATTTGGGGACTCTGAAGCGACGTCCTGAAGGGAGTAGTTGGAATGAGGAGTGTCCCGGGTGAGAGGGATCGGATGAAATTTTCAATGCGTGGGATCGAATACTCTTATCATAAAGATCCTGGATTTTAGGCAGGGGGGAGCCTATAATTCTCTCTGCTGTTCTGAAAGTCCTTTGTAAGCAGAGTTTGTCATGTGCAGTGGCTCCCCCATACCAGACTATCAGAGAGGAACAAATCACAGATCTGATGACAGCATTAAAGAATAAGATCAGCAGATTCTTAGACAAACCATATCTTTTCAGCTGACGCAGGAAGAACATCCTCTGTTGTGCTTTTCTTATAACAGCATCCACGTTTTTCCCCCATTTAAGATCATGAGAGATGATAACACCAAGGAATTTGGTCTCTGTGACCCTAAGGCTACTTTCACACATCAGGTTTTCGGCGTCAGGCGCGATCCGGCGTCGTGCCGGAACGCCGGATCCGGCAAATGTTTAGTAAAACCGGATGTGACAGATCCGGTTTTCTGCCGGATCCGTCTTTTTCTTGACAGACAAAACCGGATCCGTCTCATCCGGTTCATCCGTTTTTCTATCCGTTTTTCGACGGATTACGCCGGATCCGGTTTTTAAAATTGACCCTTGTGGCCTTCCGAACGGGATTGGCTACTGGAAAACTATATATAGCGTGTTCCTACAGCCCTTCTTTGACAGGTTGTAGAGGAGAAAGTGCAGGTTGGAGAGAAGAGCAAGTTTACTGGCGAAGATGGATGTTGTCATTGGAAATATTTTGAAGAATTTGGCGGATTTTACAGCGGAGGCAAATCGTTTGAGGGTGATTGTTCTGGAGAAGGAGAGAGCGAGACAGCAGCGCATCAGGCATCGTAGACGACGTTTGTGGATCCACCCCATCACAGCCAAGAGAATGACGCGTGGGGTCTATTCTACACTATGCATGGACCTTCGACGAAACCCGGATACATTTTTTGGATATGTTAGGATGAAAATGGAGAATTTTGATTACTTGGTGGAGCGCATTGCACACCTCATAAGAAAAGCGGACACCTATTGCCGCTTCTCCGTTTCACCCGCAGAGCGTCTGATGGTGACTTTAAGGTAAGCCACATTTATTGGATATGATCGCATCAGAGCACACTTTCACTGCAATCTTGTTGGTGGTAATTTGTATCTCCAAGTGTTAGGTCAGTTTTGGTATGTAAAGCTGTGATTTAAAACTAATTTATTGTTTGTTAATTCCCCACAGATTTCTTGCAACTGGAGAATCCCTTTCGTCACTGCATTTCCAGTACAGACTCGGGATTTCCACCATATCTGGAATTGTGAAGTACACATGCCGTGCACTGTGGGACTCCTTAGCTGAAGAGTTTTTACCAGAGCCCACAACAGAGAGGTGGATTGAAATTGCTGACAAGTTTCAACAGATATGTCAGTTTCCAAACTGCTTGGGCGCTGTGGACGGGAAACATATCCGCATTGTAAAGCCAGCTGGATCTGGATCGGAATATTTCAATTACAAGAAATATTTTTCAATTGTCCTCATGGCCATCGCTGACGCAGAATACAAATTTATTGCGGTTGATATTGGGGCCTATGGCCGCTCCAATGACTCTCAAGTTTTCAAACTGTCTGCCATGGGGCGTAAACTGTATGGAAACACCTTCCAGTTCCCACCACCTAGACCGCTGCCGCAAACATCTGGTCCACCTATGCCATTTGTCTGTGTAGGGGATGAAGCCTTCCAGCTGTCAGAACACCTTTTGAAACCGTACTCTAGCAGAGGATTGACAAGACCAAAACGCATTTTTAATTACCGCCTCACAAGAGCAAGAAGAATGGTTGAATGTACCTTTGGTATTCTGACAGCCAAATGGTGGGTCCTATTGACTGCGATCAACCTCGAGACAGAAACTGTGGACGAGGTGATCAAAGCGTGCGTGGTACTCCACAATTTTGTTATATGCAAGGAACCCATTTCCATTGAGGACACCTCTGAAGAAACCACCTTGCAAGATTACCATGACATTACCACTAGAAGTTCTGTGACGGTTTCAGTAATGAGGGACAATTTTGCACTATACTTTATGTCACCTCAAGGCAGAGTACACTGGCAGGATGACAGAGTGTGAAAGATTTGTGCCTTACTTGTGTACCTTCTGTACCAACAGTATATACCTTTGCCAACCAAAGTTGGCTATCTTGTCATGGTCTCTATTTTTAGCTTTAGGCCACAGTTGTGTACCTGGTTGTGTTTTATGCAAAGTATTTCACCTTTTAACAAAAGTTGTGTACATTGTTCGGAAATCACCAACAATAAACACAACTTTTTAGGTGAAATACTTTGCTTCAAACACAACCAGGAACACAACTGTGGCAAAAAGCTAAAATTTACCCACAGTTATATACCTAGTTTTGAATACCATTTCACCTTTTAAATACCCTGTATTTAACCTTTTTCGCCGCAGAAAGAAATGACAGACAACCAGTGTAAAATAATTTAACTTTTATTGAAAAATGTTTTTTTTAGTAAACTTTTTTAAAATTTTAATAAACATGTTTAATAAAAATTTGAAACTATAAAACTGAAACCATAAAACTGGTCATTTTTATTTAAATACACACATTATAATTCTGTGTAGTGTGTGGTGGAAATACTGCTGTAGGGGCTGCGGGACACTTCGACACTGGGAGTGTGGAGAGAGGACTGGGATCGTTGTGGGGAAGGAACAGTTAGAGGTGAAGGTGTGGAAAAAACTACTGAATGGGTGGACATGTGGGAAGCAGAAGAGGTGGTGGGTGGTGGAGGGTTGGGCAGGGACTGTAGGAGCAGATGATGTTGATGGCAAGTTGTATGGGGAAGGAGTTTGGTACGGGGCAGGTTGCTGGAAGTGGGGAGATGTCTGGTACGGGGCAGGTTGCTGGAAGTGGGGAGATGTCTGGTACGGGGCAGGTTGCTGGAAGTGGGGAGATGTCTGGTACGGGGCAGGTTGCTGGAAGTGGGGAGATGTCTGGTACTGGGGAGGTTGCTGGTACTGGGGAGTTTGCAGGTACTGTGGAGGTTGCTGGTACTGGTGAGGTTGCTGGTGCTGGGGAGGTTGCTGGTGCTGGGGAGGTTGCTGGTGCTGGGGAGGTGGCTGGTGCTGGGGAGGTGGCTGGTGCTGGGGAGGTGGCTGGTGCTGGGGAGGTGGATGGTATGTAATAGGAGGGGGAGGATGGAAAGTGGCTGGAGGTGGATGGTATGTAATAGGAGGGGGAGGATGGAAAGTGGCTGGAGGGGGTGTAGATGTAATAGGAGGGGGAGGATGGAAAGTGGCTGGAGGGGGTGTAGATGTAATAGGAGGGGGAGGATGGAAAGTGGCTGGAGGGGGTGTAGATGTAATAGGAGGGGGAGGATGGAAAGTGGCTGGAGGGGGTGCAGGTGGAGGAACTACTGTGGTAGGAGGAGGAGGTTGGGAGGTAACTTGCTGGAGAGCAGCGTGGCATGAATGCATTACATGCATCTGCTGGGCAGGAGAGAGCGTTTCCATGCGCTCCACAACAGACCTGAAAAAGGTGTGGTTTGGCGAAGATCTTGCTTCTGAATGCATGGTTTGCAGAAGTGTCTTCACCTCCAGAATGCTGGAGTTGATCTGCTGAAAGCCTGCGGAGATTTGCTCTGACAAGACTTTTAGACAGTTCTGGAAAGATGCATTCAGATGCAAGAACTCTGGCGCATAAGTCTTTTCCTGACCCCTCTGCCGCTGCCGCCCAGTACCCGCAGGTGTACTAGAGGCGGCAGGGGCAGAAGGGTGGGGTAAAGGGAAAGCGATCTCCTCACCAGCAGCTTCATGTAATGTAGGCGGCCACGATGCTCCTGTGCTGGTGGATGGGACAGATGGGTCGAATGTGTGGGAAGGCTGGGAAGGTGCAGATGTACCGGGGCGGTCGAAGTGTCCCTCGGTGCCGGTCTCAGGGATCGCCTCAGAAGGGTCCAATCGTGCCGGCTCCCGAGTGCTGCTCACCGTGCTGTGGAATAAAGAGAAAAAAAAAACAATTAAAATACTGACATGGTATGGCCCTGGCTGAAAAAAAAATTTACATCTAACATTTTTTTTCACATGTGGTGTGTAATATTTACCTTCTGGTGACCATTGTTTCCCGGAGGAACGACAGGGCTTCTGCGTACTTGTACTTGCTCCTGCGTCCTCCAGATCCACTCGGGGCCCGCATCTCTTTATTGAACTCCTTGAAACGATCTCTCACAGACCGCCACCGATTCACAATTCTGTTCCCTGAAACGAGAAAGGAGTGGTTAGTATACAACATCAGTGTTTCCCAAACTCCAGTCCTCATGGTCCCCAGGGGTCATGTTTTCAGGATTTCCATAGTAAATAGAAATCCTGAACATATGATCCGTCGGGACCACGAGGACTGGAGTTCGGGAAACACTGGTTTAAATCAAGCAACCGGTACTGTATATACTTACGCTCTGTAATCTGGGCCCGAACATCGAGGTCCTCCCAGCGGCCCACAAGGAGCGAACAGATTTCCTCCCAGAGTCGTCGGGTAACGATCAGGTCAGCGTGGCGGCGGTCAGCCATTTTCCAGAGCGGCTCCCTTTCTCTGACGAGATCGATGAGGCGGTCCACATCAATCCCTCCATCCTCAACGTCAGAGTCGGGAGCACGCTGTGAAGGCTGTTAAAGAAAAAGACAAAAATAACATAATTAGCCTCCACAAAAGAAATGAAATAAAAAGTGCAAAAAAACAAAGCAAAAATATTTATACTTACACGCTGGTGACCGCCGCGTTGCTGTCGCCGACGACCCTGGGAGGCACTGCGAGCACCTCTTGGCCAAGCACCAGATTGGGAAGACTAGAGAAGAAAACAAAAAAAGTTATGTCTTTGGATGTAGGCATTTGTTTGCTGTGTGTGGTCTGCAGAACATTGTTTTCTATGTATTGTGTGTAGTGTGATGTTGTGTTTCTGCGTTTGATGCAAAAAACTTACCAATTGTGAGCCCACTCCAGGTGTCTGTCCACCCCTTCCTTCTTCTTCTGGGAGCTCCTCTTCATCTTGTGATTCCTGTTTTGAAATAAAAGGCCATGAATAGACATATATTACAGAGAAGATGGATTTTGGAAATAAAAACTTACCGTCAAATGCTGACGATGCGAGGGAGGGCTCCCAGAAGATGATGTGCTGTCTTCCTGGTGGCCACACTCCATGCCTGTGGGTGGTGTTCCAGCTGCTGCCATTGCTGCTGCTGCTGCTGCTGCTGCATCTATTGGGCGGCTGTTGAATAAAGAGAAACAAAGGGCCAATGAATATCTTGATATTCAATAGCCCTAGTTTGGAGGAATGGGTGATTTGATAATTACCGTCTCTCATCTGCTGCTGGACTCCCCTCCCGTTGTTCAGCATGCTGCTCCAATTGGGGTGGTGCTGATGGTGCTGCTGCAGATGTCTCCTGACTTCTCCTGCGCCTGGTTGCTGTCTTGGGTGGCATGTTGGGTGTGGCTGTGGGTCCCACTGTCTTGCTTTTATATATGTCTTGTGGGCAGAGCTACTGAGCATGCTCAGACCAAAAAACCGGATCCGGCCGCCGGATCAGGCTTTCGCCGGATCCGGCGCATTGCGGCGCTCATAGGCTTTCATTGTGTGAAAAAGCCGGACGCGCCGGATCCGACGTGTCCGGCTTTTTCGCCGGAAACAAAAAACGTTACAGTAGACGTTTTTTCCAGACGCCGGATCGCGACACATTGCGACACATTGCCGGATCCGGCGAAAACCGGATGAAACGCATGGCCATCCGGCGCAAATGCAAGTCAATGGGGGGGAAACCGGATCCGGCATTGCATTTCGCCGGATCCGGTTTCTGTCAAAAGCGCCGGATCGCGCCTGACGGCGAAAACCTGATGTGTAAAAGAGGCCTAAGAACCACTTCGTCATGGATGTAGATTGGAAGTATCTCATGTTGATCTTTCCTAAAATCCACAACCATCTCAGCAGTTTTTTTAGTGTTGAGTACAAGATTATTGGCTTTACACCAGTCACATATTCTTTCCACCTCACTCCGATACAAGTCTTCAGCATTTCCCCTGATGAGACCAATCAGTGTCATATCATCGGCAAATTTCAAGATTTTTACTGAGTCTGCTGAAGAGATGCAATCATTCGTATAGAGAGAAAACAGTAACGGGGACAAAATACACCCTGAGGTGCCCCGATGTTTGTGACCAAGGTGTCCGAAGTGAATGGTCCAACTTTTACACTCTGTATCCTGGCTGTCAGGAAGTTATAAATCCACAAGCATAAGTTGAGAGGGACTCCAAGAGCTACCATTTTCTTATGAAGTAAATTTGGATCAATGGTATTGAACGCTGAGCTAAAGTCCATGAAAAGAATCCGGACATATGAGTGCAGTTCATCTGTATGATCCAAAATGTACTTCAGTGCCAGATTGACAGTGTCGTTTGCCGAACGATTCTCCTTATAGGCAAACTGAAGCGGGTCCCATAGCTTCTGCGTGAATTTTATCAGGTGGGACATCATAATTCTTTCGAAGACTTTCATAGCTACAGATGTGAGTGCTACTGGTCTATAGTCGTTCAACTCAGAGGATCCCACTTTCTTGGGGACAGGGATAATTGTGGAATTTTTCCAACACTGAGGTACAACGCACTCTTTCAGTGACACATTGTATATATTTATCAGTATAGGGGCAAGCTGGGTAGCACATACTTTCAGACACATTGGAGATACACCATCAGGGCCAGGTGCCTTTTTGACCTTAAGTCCCTTCAGGATGCGTATCACCCCTGCCTCAGAGATCACTACTTGGGTGTTGCACAATGAATGATCTTTATATGAACAGACTGAGGAGCTTAGAGATGAATAGCCACTGTGTGTAGAGCTTGCCTCAAATCTGTAGTAGAATTCATTTAACTCTGCTGCCAGACTTCTGCTGGGGTTCACTATAGTGGGGTGGCTTTTATAATTGGTGACCTCTCTTAATCCTTTCCATGCAGATCTAGTATCTTTTGATGAGAACCTTTCCTCCAGAATCTTTGCATACTCGTGTTTGGCTAACTTGATCTCTTTAGATAGCGAGTTCCTAAGTTTCTTGAATTCAGTAATATCGCCTGCTTTATAAGCCTCCTCTTTTCTCTTACGGATCAACCTGACTTTATTTGTAAACCACGGCTTGTTGTTTCCCCGAAAGTGGACAGATTTGGATGGAATAAATGTGTCTTCACAAAAACGGATATATGAGGACACTGCATCAACCCATTCATCCAGACCCGAGCATGTTTCCTGGAATACCTCCCAGTCCGTGCATTCAAAGCATGCTTGTAGTTACAATTTTGCCTCCTCAGACCATGTCTTCTTTGTATAAACTGTAGGTTTGGATGTTTTCAACCTCTGCCTGTAGGCTGGAATTAAATGAATTAGACAATGATCTGAAAAGACCACTGCTGCTCTCCTCACTGCCCTGTAGGCCCCTTTTAAGACAGTATAGCAGTGATCAAGCGTATTGTTCTCTCTCGTGAAGCAGTTTATATGTTGAGTAAATTTGGGGAGATCCAGGTTGAGTTTTCCTTTGTTAAAGTCCCCCATTACGATCACAAATGCTTCTGGAGATCCTTTCTCCCATTCTAATTCACCAATTGCAGCTTTAACAGATGCTTGAGGGGGAATATATACTGTAACCAGAACCATAGGTGAAAACTCTCTTGGAGAGTAAAAAGGTCTACAATTGAGTGCAAGGTACTCTAGATCTGGAGAGCAACCTTTTCCCAGTATGTTAACATCACAGCACCAGCTAGTGTTGATGTAGAGAAAAATATCATCAATAATCAATGTATCGCCACCATCCCCCTACTTTGGGGAAATGGGGCGACACATAGATGAACCTCTGCTCCAGGGCGGCCATCATGAGGTTTGCATATAAGGGGGCCATATTTGCCCCCATAGCTGTACCTCTTATTTGTTCATAATACTCATCACCAAACTTAAAATAATTTTTTGTTCATACCAATTCCAACAGGGACATTATCATCACTATGGCTTGATTAGTAAAATTGGTTATGGATAAGGCTTCTTTTACTGCCTCCAGACCTTCTTTATGGACAATAGATGTATACAGAGATGTTACATCAAATGATACTAGCCAATCACTTTCTCCCACTTTTAACTCCTTGATCTTCAAAAGAAAATCAGTAGTATCTTTAACATAAGAAGTGGCTCTTTGTGCTAATGGATTCAAAATCTTGTCCAGGAACACCCCAATGTGACTGAGCACTGAATCAGTCCCTGCCACAATGGGGCGCCCTGGAGGGTCTCGCATGGACTTGTGCACTTTCGGCAGAGTATAAAGTACAGGTGTCGTTGGAGTAATATGTAACAGAAAATCAAATGTTTCTTTGTCAATCAATCCTTGCTCTAAAGCAGGTTTCACAATATTCCCAATATTTCTAATGATCTGGAACTTAGGATCCTGAGATAATTTCCTGTATACATCTTGATCACTTATCTGTCTCATTATTTCAGCCACATAATTTTCTTTATCCATGATCACCAGGGCTCCGCCCTTATCTGCCCTTTTTATAATAATTGTTTCATCATGGATTAATTCATTCATTGCTTTAACTTCCTCTGTTCTCAAATTTGGTCTAGTGAAACACTCCATTTTTTTTGACCGCAGTGATTCAATATCTCGTGTAACTGCCTCAACAAATGTTTCTATTGCTGCAGAGCTATTTGGAGGTACAAATAGACTTTTCTTTTTCAAACCCATTTTTGCTATACATAATTCAGCCTACTGACTTATCATATATTTACTCTTATTATGAAACCATTCCTTCAACTTAATTGCTCTAAAAAACCTATTCAAGTCAACTTTAAAGTCAAACCAGTCGACATGTGTATTCATACAGAAAGAGGGACCCTTATTCAGAAGTGACAATTGTGAGTCAGTCAATACCTTTTTAGATAAATTGATCACTAGTTCTGATGGTTGGATCGTGTCACTGGTTTCGGTGATTGGCTTTAATTCATCTTCTACTTTTATTCCATCCTCACAGCTTTCGCCTTCTAAGGAAAATGCACAGCAGGTTTGGCATAACTTATTTATAAGGTAAAGGTATTATGTGCTGACTTGGAGAAGTGGTTCATTCACTTCGACAGGGGTGCATTATTTTTTTTTTTATACCAGAGCTTGCATTTGCACATAACATAATGTAGTGCTCTCCATTATGTAAGCATACTCCTGGATTATTAATATCCATGAGCTGCCAGCGCCATCTGCCGTTGCTGATTCGCAGCTTTCCTCCTGTTTATAGTATAGAAGAAACTTGTCAACCGCAGCTCCTGAATATGGGAATTTGGTGCTCATCTTCTGCTGTGGCTAATAAAGTGGGATTTTATGATGTCTGCCGCAAAAATCACCCACTTTGTCATTAGTGACCTAACACTGGCATTGGGTTCTCTGTCAATGTGTTGCACAATTTTTTGTTGCAGATTTACACATTGCTTACTTCTCCACAACTGAATAGTTCAAGCAGTCTTTACCAATTCTTAAATATTGAGCTAAAAGTATATATATATAATATATTCTGCTACAGCTAGTATTTGGCAGCATAGGACATCTGTATGTACTTTTATTGAAGCATTGACTAGGAAGCAGCGTGAGATTGTATATGTAAGTTTTTATTTTTTTTTTAAATGACCCACCGTATAATGAAAATCTGTCTGCTGAAGCCACTACGGGGAGCTATATGTTTTTGGGTTTATGCAGGCCCCTTTGAAGGAAGTCTTTTAACCCCAAACTCAGTTATGTAAGTCTTATAAGGGGTCCCAGTTTCTATAGAAAACATGTTTGCTGTTTAACTTTCAACTGTTATTATCCAAAAAATTAACTATGATTATTAGGCTATGTGCACAGGAAGTTTTTTGCCGCTACGGATTTTGTAGTGAAAACCACAGATAAATCCTGCGGTTTTGCCTGCGGTTTTACACCTCATAATGGGTGAGGTGTGAAACTGCAGCGTTTCTGCACTAAAGAATTGACATGCTGCGGATTGTAAACCGCGCGGAAAATTCCGCAGCATGTGCACTGCGTTTTTATTTCCATAGGAAATAAAGGTACTGTACAACGCAGCAGAATCTGCTGTGGACCCGTAGCTGCAGAAACGCTGCGGTTCCGCAGCAGAATTTGCACCGTGTGCACGTACCCTTAGGCATCTCAATGTGCTCAGGGCACCCTTGGTATGGCCCAACGTTCTGTGCACCATTCCACCCCTCTTTATTGATTGGCAGTGTTCACTTGCCCAGAATGAACACTGTCTGCACTTAAAACTTAGTGTCAGCGGCTGTATACACGGCTAACAGGTATGGAACAGTGCACCAAGATTTTGGCCACACCACGGCTAAACCTAAAGGTATCGTTCAGGATTAGAAACACTTGGCTGCTTCCTAAAGCAGCATCCCTTGAAACCACTCTGCAGAAGTAGTTGGCACACCAGACATTTGTCAGCTCCTGCGTTAGCACGCACAGCTTTGTTTTTGTTTGTAGTGTTTGTAGATTTTCTGTTGTGCCTGTATATAACTGAGCACTTCTGACCTGCGATGTTGGCAATCAGTGGGAAACACAGGGCTTGCACCCCCCCAAACTACAGAGTGTGAGGAATTCTAAAAAACTCATAAAAGTTTAGTTATACCTTACTGTGCGATAACGGACCTTATATGTTAAGGCGACTTTATATATGGGTGCATATAAATCTCATTTTCTTCTCTTATAGAATATGGACTTTGGTCAGGCTTGGGGTTACTTAACATTTAGAGGTAAGTGTTTACATAATGCATCTCTCCATCCCAGCAATGATTCACAATGAACCTTTTCTGAATTCGGCTATTACCCAAAAACATATTAAGTTTAGAAACTAGTGACCATGCTCAAATAAGGTGTTATCTGTGCATGCTTGCGTACTAACCCGAGTGTATTCGGCGTGCTCGTTTTCGAGGCAATCTCTTGTGAATTCGCTTTCTGGCTTCCCTCTGGTTATTACTGAAGGTAGTGGAGCTGGTCTGATTGACAGAGGGGTTGCGAGTTCTCTTTCTGGGCTCCCTCTGGAGGCAATGGAGCTGATCTCATTGACAGAGGCTTGCCACCTGATAATGAGGATGACGATTGCAGATCTGGGTGTTTCTGATTGGTATTTAAGACAGCTGACTACCTCTATCATTGCTGGTAATTTTCTTCCTGTGCCTCCTGCGGTCTGATGTCTCCAGCTCTATCCCTGCATGTTCAGCTAAGTGGTTCATTTGCGATTCTGTTTGCATTTGATCTGGTTTTGTCTATCTCTGCTTTGTGCGGGTCAGCCAGCTCCGGCTGGTGCTGTGCTGAATCACCGCCCATATGTTACTGCTTGTGCCAGTTTTTTTGTCCTCTGTTAGATTGGTCTCTTTTTGCTCTGCTTTCAGAATATACCAGAGTGCTGATATAGAAGGGGGCGAAGTCGTGCGACTTCAGTGTTTTTGTGCATCAGACGTGTTGGACTTTTTGCAGGGTTTTTTTCGTGATTGCAGACAGTGTCTTTACTTTCCTGTCTAGTCAGTGTGGGCCCCATCGTTTGCTCAGTCTATTTTCCTGCCTGCGTTTGTGTTTTCATCTTGTCTCACCGACAATATATGTTTGGGGGCTATCTATTCCTTTGGGGTCTGCTCTGGGGCAGTTTAGATTTCCCTTTTCTTGCTTTAGGCTTATTTAGTTGTCCGGCTGTGCCGAGGCGTCTAGGATCATCGTAGGTATGCTCCACGGCTACTGCTAGTTTTGTGGACAGGATCAGGGGTCTGCAATCCGCTTAGGCCTGTTTCACACTTCCGTTTTTTCAAATCCGTCAAAATCCGTTGTTTTCCGTTAAAAAACGGATCCGCCATTTTTTGCAGGATCCGTTTTTTTTGTCCCATAGACTTCCATTAGCGGTTACCGCGGATCCGTAAAAAAAAGGATCCGTTTTTTAAAAACGGATCCGTTTGCATCCGTTTCCGTCAAAAAAACGGAAACGGATCCGTTTGGCGGACACAAAAACGGAAGTGTGAAACGGGCCTTAGTTAGGCCGGTTTCACACTAGCGCATTTTCAACGCGCGCACGGCCGGGGGTAGCTCCGCCCCCGAGCCGGCTCTCTGCCCGGCGTGCCCGCCCCTTGCCTGTAGCGCCGCCTCCTAGCGGACGGCGGCGCCTGCGATCGGCGCACCCTATCTTTAGCATAGGGTGCGCCGATCGTGCGCAGGCCGTGCGCTAGTTGCGCTTTGACCTGCGCTGCGCACTTTTGACGGTGCGCCGTGCGCGCCAAAATCCGAAAAGTTTGATTTTGGCGCGCACGGCGCACCGTCAAAAGTGCGCAGCGCAGGTCAAAGCGCAACTAGCGCACGGCCTGCGCACGATCGGCGCACCCTATGCTAAAGATAGGGTGCACCGATCGCAGGTGCCGCCGTCCGCTAGGAGGCGGCGCTACAAGGAAGGGGCGGGCACGCCGGGCAGAGAGCCGGATCGGGGGCGGAGCTACCCCCGGCCGTGCGCGCGCTGAAAATGCGCTAGTGTGAAACCGGCCTTACCAACCTCTCTGGTTTTCTGTGGCTTAGCCTTGGCCTGCTCTCCTCCTCGGTGACCCAATCATAACAGCAATCCCTGTATGTATTGCGGCTAACAGCCATGAGACATGCAGCTGCAGGGACTTGAACATATTTTTCAAGTACACCGAAGACACTCAGCCCCTGAACATGATCAGATAACACTTTATTCGAGCATGTTTGCGCATCACTAGTAGAAACGCTTCTTCGATTATTGGGTATAAGTATAGCTGTGTGGCAATTCTGATCATATTCTCCCTTGCACTTTCTTCCCTGTTCTTTCTTCTAACCAGGTAAACAAGAGTCTGTGGAGACTGAGATAAACAAAGTTATGTACCATGACTGGCGTGTTGTACCTCGGCATGAAGAGGACGACTTTAAAACCTTTACCCCTGTGCCCGAGCCGGAGGCCTTGACCCATGTGCTGTACCCACCTCTCTTGAGAGCCATATTGTTGGCCCAACTGCAGAAGGAAGGAAAACAAATAACGGAGCCTCTACTGGATCTCCAGAGAAAACGCATCTTCTCTAGAGAGAAGTTTGAAGAGGAACGGAAGGCCAGTCTGGGGACACCGGTGTGATAATGACTTGGCTGTGTTCAGAATCCGGCCTGTATAATGAACACTTGGGGTATAATGTTGTGCCACAGGTCTAGCATCATATGTCTGGATCACGTGGAAATCCATAGACTGTGATCTATGTAGTCCTGTGAGTGTGTAGGGGGCATTGTACCTGTTACCTTGTACAACTGGATGTGCACTTGTTGGAGCTACTGGAATTCTGTTTGTCTTAAGTGGCACCAGGCACTTATTGGTTATCGGGGGTTAAAGCACAGGTCAGTCATATTTACTGATCTGTAATAAACTCCATTTATATTCTTATACTGAGATGCCAGGTTGCATAATTTATGAACTGCTTATTTCCAATTCATTGTTTTTCAATATGTTGTTACAAGTTCATAAATGGGGAAAAATTGCAAACTTCTTGTAAAAAACAACTTTGAAATTTACTCCCTATAAGGCCCTATGACCTCTGATGACGTAGCGGTCACGCGACCGCAACGTCACAAAGGTAATTCTCGCAAAGCATACCTGGGAACGCAACTTGCCGGCAGAGCCATTGAGGACCGGGACCGCCGCTGAGGAGATCAGGAGCCGACAGGAGGTGAGTATATCCGTATATTTTTTTGTTTTTTTATTATTATTTTTTACATTCTATCTTTTACTATTGATGCTGCATAGGCAGCATCAATAGTAAAAAGTTGGTCACACTTGTCAAGCACTATTCTTGACAAGTGTGACCAACCTGTCAATCACTTTTCCAAGCGATGCTTCAAATCATTTGGAAAAGCGCTAGCATTCTGCAAGCTAAAAACACTTGTCTTTTGCGGGAAAATGCAAGCGAATTCCGCATGCGTTTTACCCGCTGCGGGGAGTTGAGGATATGCCGACAATTCCGCAGCATTTCTACAACGTGGGCACATAGCCTTAAAGTTGACCGAATTTGTTCATATTCGGTTTAGAATATGATCGACAACGAATATTATTTTTGAAGAAAATTTTTGCAATATTTGTCCAACACAGCCGAACGTCATTACAGTCAATGGGAGTAGAAATTACTGAATATGTTCGGAACCGATCAACAAACATACATTTGGCACGAATATGGCAAATTCAGATTCGGCGACCGAATCCGAACAAATTCGCTCAACTCTACTCCCTATTAAAAATTTTTGCATTCTCCACAACGAAGGGATTTTTATAGCACAAATATTGCCTGGGTTACCGGCCACCACTGCAGTCCCTTCATGGCCAAATACAAAGAAGATGTGCGAGCTCTCTCTGTACTTTACAAACTGTTTTCCATCTGACTAGATCTGATCAGCCTCATTTCCTCTCTCCTCTGCAGCCAAATAGAGCGCACAGTTTAGACCAGTGGTGCAGACAAGACATTAGTCTGCTCTGTCAATTTTCAAGAGCCAACGACCCAGAAAAGAAGGCAGGCTAGAGTTGTTTACTTCGGCATCTTCATAGACCTAGGCATATTCTTTTCATACAGCTCTGGAGGGATGAGGTGGTGGAAATGATTATACGGCTCTGCAGGGATGAGATGGTGGTACTGATCATACAGCTCTGCAGGGATGAGGCGATGGCACTGATCATACAGCTCTGCAAGGATGAGGTGGTGGCACTGATCATACAGCTCTGCAGGGATGAGGTAGTGGCACTAATCACACAGCTCTGCAGGGATGAGATGCTGGCACTGATCATACAGCTCTGCAGGGATGAGGTGGTGGCACTTACAGTGGGGCAAAAAAGTATTTGGTCAGTCAGCAATAGTGCAAGTTCCACCACTTAAAAAGATGAGAGGCGTCTGTAATTTACATCATAGGTAGACCTCAACTATGGGAGACAAACTGAGAAAAAAAAATCCAGAAAATCACATTGTCTGGTTTTTTTTCATTTTATTTGCATATTATGGTGGAAAATAAGTATTTGGTCAGAAACAAGCAATCAAGATTTCTGGCTCTCACAGACCTGTAACTTCTTCTTTAAGAGTCTCCTCTTTCCTCCACTCATTACCTGTAGTAATGGCACCTGTTTAAACTTGTTATCAGTATAAAAAGACACCTGTGCACACCCTCAAACAGTCTGACTCCAAACTCCACTATGGTGAAGACCAAAGAGCTGTCAAAGGACACCAGAAACAAAATTGTAGCCCTGCACCAGGCTGGGAAGACTGAATCTGCAATAGCCAACCAGCTTGGAGTGAAGAAATCAACTGTGGGAGCAATAAATAGAAAATGGAAGACATACAAGACCACTGATAATCTCCCTCGATCTGGTGCTCCACGCAAAATCCCACCCCGTGGGGTCAGAATGATCACAAGAACGGTGAGCAAAAATCCCAGAACCATGCGGGGGGACCTAGTGAATGAACTGCAGAGAGCTGGGACCAATGTAACAAGGCCTACCATAAGTAACACACTACGCCACCATGGACTCAGATCCTGCAGTGCCAGACGTGTCCCACTGCTTAAGCCTGTACATGTCCGGGCCCGTCTGAAGTTTGCTAGAGAGCATTTGGATGATCCAGAGGAGTTTTGGGAGAATGTCCTATGGTCTGATGAAACCAAACTGGAACTGTTTGGTAGAAACACAACTTGTCGTGTTTGGAGGAAAAAGAATACTGAGTTGCATCCATCAAACACCATACCTACTGTAAAGCATGGTGGTGGAAACATCATCCTTTGGGGCGGTTTCTCTGCAAAGGGGCCAGGACGACTGATCCGGGTACATGAAAGAATGAATGGGGCCATGTATCGTGAGATTTTGAGTGCAAACCTCCTTCCATCAGCAAGGGCATTGAAGATGAAACGTGGCTGGGTCTTTCAACATGACAATGATCCAAAGCACACCGCCAGGGCAACGAAGGAGTGGCTTCATAAGAAGCATTTCAAGGTCCTGGAGTGGCCTAGCCAGTCTCCAGATCTCAACCCTATAGAAAACCTTTGGAGGGAGTCGAAAGTCCGTGTTGCCAAGCGAAAAGCCAAAAACATCACTGCTCTAGAGGAGATCTGCATGGAGGAATGGGCCAACATACCAACAACAGTGTGTGGCAACCTTGTGAAGACTTACAGAAAACGTTTGACCTCTGTCATTGCCAACAAAGGATATATCACAAAGTATTGAGATGAAATTTTGTTTCTGACCAAATACTTATTTTCCACCATAATATGCAAATAAAATGAAAAAAAAAACAGACAAGGTGATTTTCTGGATTTTTTTTTCTCAGTTTGTCTCCCATAGTTGAGGTCTACCTATGATGTAAATTACAGACGCCTCTCATCTTTTTAAGTGGTGGAACTTGCACTATTGCTGACTGACAAAATACTTTTTTGCCCCACTGTATTTTACAGCTCGTCAGGGATGAGGTGGTGGCACTAATCATACAGCTCTGCGTGGACAAGGTGGTGGCTCTGATCATACAGCTTTGCGGGGACGAGGTGGTACTGATCATACAGCTCTGCAGGGATGGGTGATGGCACTGATCATACAGCTCTGCAGGCAAGAGGTAGTGGCACTGATCAAATAGCTCTGCATGGATGAGGTGGTGGCACTGATTATACAGCTCTGCAGGGATGAGGTAGTGGCACTGATCATACAGCTCTGCAGCGATGAGGTGGTGGCACTGATCATACAGCTCTGCAGGGATGAGGTAGTGGCACTAATCACACAGCTCTGCAGGGATGAGGTAGTGGCACTAATCACACAGCTCTGCAGGGATGAGATGGTGGCACTGATCATACAGCTCTGCAGGGATGAGGTGGTGGCACTTATTTTACAGCTCTGCAGGGATGAAGTGGTGGCACTAATCATACAGCTCTGAGTGGACAAGGTGGTGGTTCTGATCATACAGCTTTGCGGGGACGAGGTGGTACTGATCAAATAGCTCTGCATGGATGAGGTGGTGGCACTGATAATACAGCTCTGCAGGGATGAGGTAGTGGCACTGATCATACAGCTCTGCAGCGATGAGGTGGTGGCACTGATCATACAGCTCTGCAGGGATGAGGCAGTGGCACTAATCACACAGCTCTGCAGGGTTGAGGTAGTGGCACTAATCACACATCTCTGCAGGGATGAGGTGGTGGCACTTATTTTACAGCTCTGCAGGGATGAGGTGGTGGCATTGATGATACAGCTCTGCAGCGATGAGGTGGTGGCACTGATCATACAACTCTGCAGGGATGAGGTGGTGGCACTGATCATACAGCTCTGCAGTGAGGTGGTAGCACTGATCATACAGCTCTACAGGGAAGTGGTGGCACTGATCATACAACTCTGCAGGGATGAGGTGGTGGCACTTATACAACTCTGCAGGAATGAGGTGGTAGCACTTATACAGCTCTGCAGAAATGAGGTGGTGGCACTGATAATACAGCTCTGCAGGGATGAGGTAGTGGCACTGATCATACAGCTCTGCAACGATGAGGTGGTGGCACTGATAATACAACTCTGAAGGGATGAGGTAGTGGCACTAATCATACAGCTCTGTAGGGATGAGGTGGTGGAAATGATTATACGGCTCTGCGGGGAGGAAGTGGTGCCATTGATCATACAGCTTTTCGGGGACAAGGTGGTGGTACTGATTATACAGCTCTGCAGGGATGAGGTAGTGGCACTAATCATACAGCTTTGCAGGGATGAGGTGGTGGAAATGATCATACGGCTCTGCAGGGAGGAGGTGGTGCCACTGTTCATTACAGCTTTGCGGGGACAAGGTGGTGGTACTGATTATACAGCTCTGCAGGGTTGAGGTAGTGGCACTAATCATACAGCTCTGCAAGGATGAGGTGGTGGCACAGATCATACAGCTCTGTGGACAAGGTGGTGGCACTGATCATACAGCTCTGCAGGGAGGAGGTAGTGGCACTAATACAGCTCTGCAGGGATGAGGTGGTGGCACTGATCATACGGCTCTGTAGGGATGAGGTGGTGGAAATGATCATACGGCTCTGCGGGGAGGAGGTGGTGACACTGATCATACAGCTTTGCGGGGACGAGGTGGTGGTACTGATCATACAGCTTTGCGGGGACGAGGTGGTGGTACTGATCATACAGCTCTGCAGGGAAGAGATAGTGGCACTGATCAAATAGCTCTGCATGGATGAGGTGGTGGCACTGATAATACAGCTCTGATGGATGAGGTGGTGGCACTAATCATACAGCTCTGCAGCGATGAGGTGGTGGAAGTGATCATACAGCTCTGCAGGGATGAGGTAGTGGCACTTATACAGCTCTGCAGAGATGAGGTGGTGGCACTGATCATACAGCTCTGCAATGATGAGGTGGTGCCACTGATAATGCAGGGATGAGGTAGTGGCACTTATTGTTAAGGTCGGCGGAACGCACCAGATATAAATAATAGAAGGTGCGTTCGCCGCCCGTGGTCCACCGTGCGGTAGATGGTAAGACCGCTGCTGGACAATGGCAGATGCACCAGAAGGTGAAGTACTGCGCTCGGGTTAACGTCACCCGAACGCTAAGAGCGGCTCTGTTCAGACACAGAGTCGCTTGGCAGTAATAAATATAAAGACGCTGGCCTTGTTAGCTTCACAAGAAGCTCAGCGGGTGGGGTTGCAGCCGCAACCGCCAAGGGACGCTGCTACCGCAGCGCGGCAATAACTAAAGCCGCTGGACGACGGCGCCGGAAGACCGAGCACCTTCGGATGCTAGTGGGCAGTGCAGGAGGCACAGTGGCATGTAGCTTGCCACAATCTGGAGCTGACTAACCAACACTCGGTCACCACTCGTATTATCAGAGGGAAGTGGTTTCTTAATAAGTCAGTCACCAGTCCATGCATCCATCACCATACACACACAGCATAATATGCTACACTAGCGCATGGCCGAGCCGCCATGCAGGCTTTTTATAGCCATGCACTTCCGGGACCTTCCAGTACCCTGGAAAGGACCAATCAGATCCGACGCAGGACCTGAGCATGTGACCCCTGCTCTCCAGTGAGAGGTCACCTTGCGGACATGCCCAGTAGCACGGCATGAGGACTTAGCCTCTGGAGCGGTTCCCTGCAGAACAGGTTGCGCTACCATTGCTGCACCAGAGGTGGCAGCAACATCCAGACTGTCAGAGCAAGTCTGAGCAGCACGCCTGGCTCGCCGTGATTGCTGAGCAGCACCTGGAGTGGTCGGAGGAGAATGGGAGACCGCTGGATGTCTGGCTCTGGATTCCAGCTGTGCAGTGTCAGGAATCCGACGCCTAACATTACCCCCCCTTCTAAGGCCCCCTCCCCACTGCGCTCAAAAGTCGCGATCAGGAGCGGTGCATGGATGTTCTCCACCAGGTCCTAGCCTCGGGCCCATGACCCTTCCAATCCACTAAATAAAATTTTTTGCCACGGACAAACCTGCGCCCAACAATGGCATTAACCTCAAACTCGTTTGACGACCCAGCCGATGACTCAGAAAACCGGGCCATGTGAACTGGTTTGAGGAGGGACACATGAAACACGTCCGAAATGGCTAAATGTGGAGGAAGAGCCAGGCGGTAGACCACCGAGCTAATTCGCTCGAGGACCGTGAAGGGTCCAATATATGGTGGGTCGAACTTAGGGGATTCGACCCGTAGTTTGATATTTCGGGTGGAGAGCCACACCATGTCGCCAGGGGAGAAGCTTGGAGCGGGTCACCGATGCGTGTCGGCGGACGCCCTCATCCTTTCTTTAGAAGCACGGATAGCATCCTGAGTGCGATCCCAAATGTCCCGGGCCTCCACTGCCCAGTCTGCCACCCCGGAGTCAGTGGAGGACACTGGCATCGGAACAGGGACGCGAGGATGTTGACCGTAGTTTAGGAGAAAGGGTGTCTGACCAGTGAAATCAGCCACCGCATTGTTTAGGGCAAATTCAGCCCAAGGTAGCAAGGATGCCCAGTCATCCTGCCTGGCAGAGACAAAATGCCGCAGGTAGGTAACCAAGGTCTGATTGGCTCTTTCGACCAAGCCGTTCATCTCGGGATGGTAAGCGGAGGACAGATTTAGCTCGATGCTGAGTAGGCTGCAGAGCTCCCTCCAAAACGGAGACGCAAACTGGGGACCTCGGTCACTCATGATTTTGTCCTGCATGCCATGTAAACGGAACACGTGTTTTATGAACAAAGTGGCAAGACCATGGGCGGCACCCAGCCGTGCGAGTGGCACCAGATGCACCATTTTGGAAAAATGGTCAGTGACCACCCAGATGACCGTACTGCCACCAGACTTGGGCAGGCCAACTATGAAATCCATGCCAACCATCTCCCACGGTCTATCCGCCACTGGCAGGGGATATAACAGCCCCGCCGGCCTATGTCTAGAGGTTCTGTTCCGAGCACACGAAATGCATGCTTGCACGTATTCCTTAACGTCTCGAGCCATATGTGGTCACCAATATGACTTAGCCAGGAGTTCGGTGGTCCGTTTATTGCCAAAATGACCACCTAACCTGGTGGTGTGTGCCCAGGCAAGGACCTCCGGCCGTAGCTGAGGAGGCACCAAGGTCTTGCCCGGTGGCACTGACTCGAGTGAAATTGGAGCCACGGTTGTAAAATTCTCCGGCGGGAGAATAAGCTGAGGGTCAGCCTCTCCCTCTTCCGCCGAAACCACCGAGTGTGAAAGAGCATCCGCCCGGACGTTCTCTCTGGAGAGATAATGCAGGGTGAAGCGGAAGCGGGAAAAGAAAAGCGACCATCGAGTCTGACGGGAGTTCAGGCGCTGGGCCATTTGCAAATAGACCAGATTCTTATTGTCCGTGTATACCTGGAAGGGAAACCGAGCCCCCTCCAGGAGATGTCTCCACTCAGAAAAGGCCAACTTCATGGCCAGCAGCTCCCTGTCACCGATGGAGTAATTTTTCTCCGCCGGTGAGAAGGTCTTTGAGAAAAAGATGCATGGATGCTTCCGACCTTGAGCATCCTTCTGAAAGAGGACTGCTCCTGCACCGACGGAAGAGGCATCTACCTCCAGAATAAATGGTTTGTTCACATCAGGACAATGTAAGATGGGAGCGCCAAGCAAAGTGGGATTTGATAGACAAGAAGGCCTTGGAGACCTGTTCTGACCAAACATTAGGGTTAGCTCCTTTCTTGGTGAGAGCAACCAAAGGAGCCACCAATGTGGAAAAGTGCGGTATAAACTGGCGGTAATAATTTACGAACCCTAAGAAGTGCTGCACCGCTTTGAGCGAATGGGGTTCTTGTCAGTCCATCACCGCTTGTAGTTTAGCCGGATCCATAGCCAATGCCTGGGCCGAGATGATATAGCCCAGGAACGGCAAGGACTCCTGCTCAAACTGGCACTTCTCCAGCTTGGCGTATAGAGAGCTCGCCCGTAAACGGTCGAAGACCCTGCATACAGTTTTGGCCAAAAGTATTGACACCCCTACAATTCTGTCAGATAATACTCAGTATCTTCCTGAAAATGATTGCAAACACAAATTCTTTGTTATTATTTTCATTTAATTTGTCTTAAATTAAAAAACACAAAAAGAATTGTCCTAAAGCCAAATTGGATATAATTCCACACCAAACATAAAAAAGAGGGTGGACAAAAGTATTGGCACTGTTCGAAAAATCATGTGATGCTTCTCTAATTTTTGTAATTAACAGCACCTGTAACTTACCTGTGGCACCTAACAGGTGTTGGCAATAACTAAATCACACTTGCAGCCAGTTGACATGGATTAAAGTTGACTCAACCTCTGTCCTGTGTCCTTGTGTGTACCACATTGAGCATGGAGAAAAGAAAGAAGACCAAAGAACTGTCTGAGGACTTGAGAAACCAAATTGTGAGGAAGCATGAGCAATCTCAAGGCTACAAGTCCATCTCCAAAGGCCTGAATGTTCCTGTGTCTGACGTGTGCAGTGTCATCAAGAAGTTTAAAGCCCATGGCACTGTGGCTAACCTCCGTAGATGTGGACGGAAAAGAAAAATTGACAAGAGATTTCAACGCAAGATTGTGCGGATGTTGGATAAAGAACCTCGACTAACATCCAAACAAGTTCAAGCTGCCCTGCAGTCCGAGGGTACAACACTGTCAACCCGTACTATCCATCGGCGTCTGAATGAAAAGGGACTGTGTTATGATTGAGTCACCGTAGGAGGCAAAAGCAGAAATACAAGCTAAGTCCAGAAAACCAGAGAAGTTGGCAACTATCAGATTGCAGACCCCTGAACCTATCAACACAACTAGCAGTAGCCGTGGGGGGTTCCTACGATGCCCTAGACTCCTTGATCACAGCCGGAGAAATACATAGGCCAAAAGAAAGAAAGGGGAAATCTAAACTGCCCCAGAGCAGACCCCAAAGCAATAGGCAGCCCCCAACATATAATGACGGTGAAGCAAGATGAAAATACTTACACAGACAGAAAGATAGACTGAGCAAAGACGGGGCCCCAAAACTACCTAGATAGGAAAGGATAGGAAGGCTGCTGTCTGCAATCTGCCAAAACCCTATCAAAGACATAAGAAAACCAGCTGATATGAAAAAGGCCCTAAAGCAGCTAGGCTTCAAAAACTGAATCAGCACTCAGGTATTTTCAGAAGACAGAGCTAAATGAATTCAGCACACCCCAGCAGGGAATGGCAGAAATCCAGAAAAACAAAGCAAAAACAAAGTCAAAAGCAAAAGGCCGAGCAGCAAACTTAGCTTTGGAGGAGCAGGAATTCAGACTGGTCCCCAAGGATCCCACAGAGAAATCACCCGCAGGGCAGAAGGGCGTCGGCAGCAATATATCCAGTCCGTAACTCCACTCAGCCAGTCACAATCATCAGCCTCAGGTGTTTGACAATCAGGCTCACTACCTTTCTTTACCAGAAGAGGGAGTTCCTCGGGCCTCAGTAATGAAGGGGAAAATGAACTCACAACAGTACCTCCCCCTTGAGGAGGGGTCACCGAACCCTCAACTATGCCACCAGGGCGATCAGGGTGAGCCCAATGAAAGGCACGCACAAATCGTTTGGCATGAATATCAGAGGCGGAGACCCAGGAATTATCCTCCTGACCATAACCCTTCCACTTAACCAAATACTGGAGTCTCCGTCTAGCCAGACGGGAATCCAGTACTTTCTCTACCTCATACTCCATGTTACTTTCAACCAATACAGGGTCTGGAGGTGCCACCCCCGGAACAACAGGTTCAACAAACCTCTTCAACAAAGATTTATGGAACACATTAAGGATTTTAAATGTGACAGGAAGAGCCAAACGAAAAGAGACCGGATTAATAATCTCCACAATCTTGTAAGGTCCAATAAATCTAGGCTTAAACTTAGGAGAAGCCACCTTCATAGCAATATTTTTTGATGATAACCACACCATATCACCAACCTTAAACTGGGGACCAATGGTCCTATGTCGGTTGGAAAACCGCTGGGCCTTCTCCTGGGAGAGAGATAACTTATCCACCACTTGGTCCCAGATCTGGTGCATTCTCTCCACCACAGTGTCAACACCTGGGCAGGCAGAGGGCTCCACCTGCCCTGAAGAAAATCGAGGATGAAACCCAAAGTTACAAAAAAAAGGTGACATCAAAGTGGCAGAACTAGCTCCATTATTTAAAGCAAATTTGGCCAAGGGCAAAAATGAAACCCAATCATCCTGATCAGCAGAAATAAAACATCTCAAATATGACTCAAAGGTCTGGTTTGTTCTCTCTGTCTGCCCATTGGTCTGAGGGTGAAAAGCAGAGGAGAAGGACAACTGAATTCCCAGCCTGGAACAGAAAGTTCTCCAAAATCTAGACACAAACTGCACTCCTCTGTCAGATACAATGTTCTCAGGAATCCCGTGCAAACGAACCACCTGTTGTAAAAACAGGGGCACCAACTCAGAGGAAGACGGCAACTTAGGGAGTGGTACAAGATGAACCATCTTAGAGAACCTATCACAAATCACCCAAATAACAGTCATTCTCTGAGAGACAGGCATATCAGAGATGAAATCCATTGAAATATGGGTCCATGGCCTCCTGGGCACCGGCAAAGGCATCAACAACCCACTAGAGCGAGAACACGATTTAGACCGGGAGCACGTCCCACAGGACTGCACAAAATTCCTGACATCACGAGACAAGGAGGGCCACCAAAAAAAACGACTCACCAGATCTCTGGTACTAAAAATACCTGGATGACCAGCCAAAGCAGAGCAATGAACTTCAGACATCACTCTCTTCTTCCACTGGTCAGGAACATACAACTTTCCACTGAGACAACGCTCAGGTTTGTCCTCCTGGAACTCTTCCAGAGCACGTCTCAAATCGGGCGAGATGGCAGAAAGAACTACCCCTTCGCCTAAGATGGTAGCAGGCTTGGTCACCACAGGAGAATCAGCAAGGAAGCTCCTAGAGGGGGCGTCTGCCTTGACATTCTTTGTTCCAGGAAGAAAAGAAACCACAAAATCAAAACGTGTAAAAAACAAGGCCCACCTAGCCTGTCTAGGGTTCAAGCGCTTAGCCGACTCTAGGTAAATCAAATTCTTGTGGTCAGTGAGGACCACGACTTGATGCTTAGCTCCCTCCAACCAATGTCTCCACTCCTCAAATGCCCATTTCATGGCCAACAGTTCCCTATTCCCCACATCATAGTTACGTTCAGATGGAGAGAACTTTCGGGAAAAGAAAGCACAGGGATTCATTTTAGATGTTACAGGATCCTTTTGGGACAAAACAGCTCCTGCACCAATCTCAGAAGCATCCACCTCTGCCTGGAATGGAAGTGAGACATCAGGTTGCCGCAAAACCAGGGCGGAGGTGAATCTTCGCTTCAACTCCTGAAAGGAAGAAACAGCCTCCGGAGACCAATTTAACACATCAGCACCCTTTTTAGTCAAATCAGTCAATGGCTTGGCAATACTAGAAAATTTTGCTATAAATTTCCGATAAAAATTAGCAAAACCCAAAAACTTCTGGAGGGCCTTCAAAGAAGTGGGCTGAACCCAATCGTGAATGGCCTGTACCTTGGCCGGGTCCATTTCAATAGTTGACGGGGACAAAATAAATCCCAAAAAAGAAATCCTCTGTACTCCAAAAAGGCATTTAGATCCCTTGACATACAGGGAATTCTCCCTCAAGATCCGGAACACAGTCCGAATATGTTCCACATGAGAATCCCAATCCTTGGAGAAGACCAAAATATCATCCAGATAGATAATCAAAAATTTATCGACAAAATCTCGGAAAATATCGTTCATGAAGCACTGGAAGACAGAAGGGGCATTAGTGAGCCCAAAAGGCATCACCAGGTACTCAAAATGTCCCTCCGGAGTATTAAACGCCGTCTTCCATTCATCCCCATGCTTAATGCGAATAAGATTATACGCCCCCCTGAGGTCAAGCTTGGTAAACCAGCAAGCACCTTTAACTCTGGAGAATAGATCAGAAATCAGGGGTAACGGATACTGATATTTAACAGTAATTTTGTTGAGGGCACGATAATCAATACAAGGTCTTAATGATCCATCCTTTTTGGCTACAAAAAAAAAACCGGCACCCAAGGGTGACGAGGATGGTCCAATATGACCCTTCTCCAACGCCTCCTTAATATAGGATCGCATAGCCTCGTGCTCGGGTACAGATAAATTGAAGAGCCGACCCTTGGGAAATTTACACCCCGGGCTCAGTTCAATTGCACAGTCATAACTCCTATGAGGAGGCAGAGACACAGACTCATTCTCACTAAATACATCATAAAAGTCCGCCAAATAATCAGGAACATCATGCGACTGAGGAGAGGTGGAAAACACCAGAGCCTCACTAAAGGCACACCGACAACCCCAACTCGCCACAGACACAGATTTCCAATCCAAAACTGGATTATGAATCTGTAACCAGGGAAACCCCAGAACAACAGTATCATGCAGATTATGCAACACCAGAAATCTGCAATTTTCTTGATGGTCTGGGGCGACCCGCATTACCACCTGGGTCCAAAACTGGGGTTTATTTTTAGCCAAAGGAGTAGCATCAATTCCCCTCAAAGGGATAGGCGTCTGCAGAGGTGTCATCGGAAATCCACAACGTTTAGCAAAATCCAAGTCCATTAGGTTTAGGGCTGCTCCCGAATCCACAAACGCCTTGGCGGAAAATGTGGACAGGGAGCAGATCAGAGTAATAGCCAGAAGAAACTTAGGTTGAACACCCCCAACAGAAAACGTGTGTGCAAAGCATTTCTCTCGTTTGGGACAGACAGAAATAATATGCGAGGCATCTCCACAGAAAAAACACAACTTATTACGCCTTCTGAACTCCTGACGCTGCTCTCTGGAGAAAACTCTATCACATTGCATAGGTTCAGACATTTGTTCAAAAGGTGGCAACCCCTCTCGTGCAGCTTTGCGTTCGCTCAAATGCCGATCAACCTGAATGGCTAATGACATAGAATTGTCAAGACCAGAGAGAACAGGAAATCCCACCATAGTATCTTTTACGGCTTCTGACAACCCCTTCCAAAAGAGAGCAGCCAAGGCATTATCATTCCAGGTAGTAAGTACTGCCCACTTTCGGAATTTTTGACAGTACAATTCTGCAGAATCACGACCCTGGCTCAATGCCAGCAGGGTCTTTTCAGCCTGATCAATGGCATTAGGTTCGTCATACAACAACCCCAAAGCTAGAAAAAATACGTTCACATTAGTCAGAATAGGATCATCTGGTTTCAAAGAAAACGCCCGATCCTGGGGATCGCCACGCAGCAAAGAGATGACAATTTTAACCTGCTGCGCGGAGCTCCCTGACGAGTTATGCTTCAAGGCAAAAAAATAATTTACAATTATTTTTGAAATTCAAAAATTTAGACCGATCCCCAAAAAATACATCAGGTGTAGGAATCTTTGGTTCAGCAGCATGTGAATGAGCAAGGTAGGTGGAAATTCCCTGCACTTCCGCAGCGAGCTTCTCCACACGATCAGACAATTGCTTTATCTCCATTGAGAGAAAAAAAAAATTCCCCCTACGGCCTCAGAGATATATAGGAAAAAATAAACACATTTTTTTTTTTTTTTTTTTTTTATACAATTCTTTCCTGCAATTGAGTACCCTAGGATCTGCGTTATGGCGGGTGATTCTGTTATGATTGAGTCACCGTAGGAGGCAAAAGCAGAAATACAAGCTAAGTCCAGAAAACCAGAGAAGTTGGCAACTATCAGATTGCAGACCCCTGAACCTATCAACACAACTAGCAGTAGCCGTGGGGGGTTCCTACGATGCCCTAGACCCCTCGATCACAGCCGGAGAAATACATAGGCCTAAAGAAAAAAAGGGGAAATCTAAACTGCCCCAGAGCAGACCCCAAAGAAATAGGCAGCCCCCAACATATAATGACGGTGAAGCAAGATGAAAATACTTACACAGACAGAAAGATAGACTGAGCAAAGACGGGGCCCCAAAACTACCTAGATAGGAAAGGATAGGAAGGCTGCTGTCTGCAATCTGCCAAAACCCTATCAAAGACATAAGCCAACCAGCTGATATGAAAAAGGCCCTAAAGCAGCTAGGCTTCAAAAACTGAATCAGCACTCAGGTATTTTCAGAAGACAGAGCTAAATGAATTCAGCACACCCCAGCAGGGAATGGCAGAAATCCAGAAAAACAAAGCAAAAACAAAGTCAAAGCACAAAAGCAAAAGGCCGAGCAGCAAACTTAGCTTTGGAGGAGCAGGAATTCAGACTGGTCTCCAAGGATCCCACAGAGAAATCACCCGCAAGGCAGAAGGGCGTCGGCAGCATTATATCCAGTCCGTAACTCCACAAAGCCAGTCACAATCATCAGCCTCAGGTGTTTGACAATCAGGCTCACTACCTTTCTTTACCAGAAGAGGGAGTTCCTCGGGCCTCAGTAATGAAGGGGAAAATGAACTCACAACAGGACTGTATGGTAGGAGACCCAGGAAGACTCCACTTCTTACCCCGAGGCATAAAAAAGCCAGGCTGGAGTTTGCCAAAACTTACCTAAAAAAGCCTAAAACGTTTTGGAAGAATGTTCTCTGGTCAGATGAGACAAAAGTAGAGCTTTTTGGGCAAAGGCATCAACATAGAGTTTACAGGAGAAAAAAAGAGGCATTCAAAGAAAAGAACACGGTCCCTACAGTCAAACATGGTGGAGGTTCCCTGATGTTTTGGGGTTGCTTTGCTGCCTCTGGCACTGGACTGCTTGACCGTGTGCATGGCATTATGAAGTCTGAAGACTACCAGCAAATTTTGCAGCATAATGTAGTGCCCAGTGTGAGAAAGCTGGGTCTCCCTCAGAGGTCATGGGTCTTCCAGCAGGACAATGACCCAAAACACACTTCAAAAAGCACTAGAAAATGGTTTGAGAGAAAGCACTGGAGACTTCTAAGGTGGCCAGCAATGAGTCCAGACCTGAATCCCATAGAACACCTGTGGAGAGATCTAAAAATGGCAGTTTGGAGAAGGCACCCTTCTAATATTAGGGACCTGGAGCAGTTTGCCAAAAAGGAATGGTCTAAAATTCCAGCAGAGTATTGTAAGAAACTCATTGATGGTTACCGGAAGCGGTTGGTCGCAGTTATTTTGGCTAAAGGTTGTGCAACCAACTATTAGGCTGAGGGTGCCAATACTTTTGTCTGGCCCATTTTTGGAGTTTTGTGTGAAATGATCAATGCTTTGCTTTTTGCTTCATTCTCTTTTGCGTTTTTTCATTTAAGACAAATTAAATGAAGATAACAATACCAAAGAATTTGTGTTTGCAATCATTTTCAGGAAGAAACTGAGTATTATCTGACAGAATTGCAGGGGTGTCAATACTTTTGACCACAACTATATGTCAGTCCGGTGAGTGTTCAAATCTGGCGAGAAGATGAGTATATCATCCAGATAGACCATCACCGAAGTAGACAGCATATAGCGGAAGATGTCGTTGACGAAGTCTTGGAAGACAGCAGGCGCGTTACAAAGGCCGAAGGGCATAACCAGATATTCATAGTGGCCATCCCTGGTATTAAAGGCTGTCTTCCACTCGTCTCCCTCGCGAATGCGGATCAGTTTGTATGCCCCCCGTAGATCTAGTTTTGTAAAGATCAGGGCCCCTCGCAACCTGTCAAACAGTTCAGAGATCAGCGGAAGAGGGTATTTGTTCTTCACTGTTATGGCATTGAGACCTCTGTAATCAATGCAGGGACGTAACTCTCCGCTCTTTTTCTGAACGAAAAAGAAGCCTGCACCAGCCGGCGACACCGACTTCCTGATACAACCTCTAGCCAGGTTCTCCCGAATATATTGTGACATAGCTTCAGTTTCGGGGAGTGATAGTGGATACACACAACCCTTGGGAGGTTCTGTGCCTGGCATGAGATCTATTGGGCAATCATATGGGCGGTGTGGCAGGAGCATCTCCGCAGATTTTTTGGAGAAGACGTCCGCGTACTGATGGTAGGGTTTAGAAAGTCCGGAGAGATCCACAGGCACTTCAGTGGAAGCCACCTGAAGACTGCCCTTTAGACACTTTTCCTCACAATTTTTGCTCCAGGCCAGTATTTTTCCTGATGCCCACTCAATATGAGGAGAGTGGCAACGGAGCCAGGGAAGACCAAGTAGCACCTGGTCAATACCGTCAGGCAAAATGAGCAGGGACAAGATCTCTCGATGGGATGGAGAGATAGAAAGCCCGAGTGGGACTGTCTGATGGGTTACCTGGGTAGGCAAATGCGCCCCATTAACCACCATGATGGTCAGTGGTTGAGGCAGCAACACCTGAGGGATAGCGTGTTTCTGGGCGAAGGTTGAGGACATAAAATTCCCTTCAGCCCCAGAATCCACGATAACCTCCGCCTCCCAGGTGAGGGGACCACTGTCTAAGGTACCCCGGTGAGAAGGGCTTCATGCTGGATTGACCACCTCCTATGACCACAGGACGTGGGCGTTTTTTCGCCCGCAAAGGACACGTGCTGACCGAGTGCCCAACTTGTCGACACTGGTAGCAACGTACATAACTACGCACCGGTGGTGGCTTGGAGTCGGTGCGGGACACCTCCATAGGTTCAGAGGGTACGTGCTCCTGTGCGGGGAATCTCAGCGGCTCGGTGAAGGTGGGAGCCAAATTAACCCTTCGTCTGGATTGTGCACGTTCCAGCCCGCACTCCGTAAACCGGAGGTCAATGCGGGTGGACACTGTAATCAATTCCTCCAGACTTGTGGGAACCTCTCTAGTAGTTAGAGCATCCTTTACATGCTCAGCAAACCCTCTCCAAAACACCGGGACCAATGCCTTGTACGGCCACTCTAATTCGGAAGCCAATGTCCGGAACCGGACGGCGTAATGGCTGACCGAGAGTGATCCCTGTGTTAAGGACAGAAGTTGGAGAGAGATGTCATGTGTGATCCGTGGTCCCAAAAAGACATGCTTCAGGGCCGCAAGGAACTGAGCGGCACCCTGAACCACAGGATCATCACGTTCCCAAAACGGTGTAGCCCACTGTAATGCTCTGCCAGGCAATAAATAAACGATAAATCCCACCTTAGCCCGCTCTGTAGGGAACTGCGCAGCCAATAACTCGAGCTGAATTGAGCACTGGCTGATAAATCCCCTACAGGTGGCGCTGTCACCCGAGAACTTGGGGAGCGGGAGGCGAGAGATTGTCGGCGTGGGCAATAGTGTGGGCACTAGAGTTGAGCGAAACGGGTCGAAAAATTTCAAAAGTCGCCGACTTTTGGCAAAGTCGGGTTTCATGAAACGAAACCCGACCCTAGGATGAGGTCGGCCACGAGGTCGGCGACTTACGCGCCAAAGTCGCGTTTCAAAAGTTTGTTTTGCGCTCTTTTTCAGCCAATCAGGATCCACGGACACTGTGGGCAACGTGATGACATAGGCAGGGGTCACCACCATCTTTCAGAAGGGCATGCAAGTGATTGGCTTGCTTTGGTGGGCGTCACAGGGGGTATAAAAGGGCGTGCACGCCGACCGCCATCTTACTTCTGCCGATCTCAGTATAGGGAGAGGTTGCTGCTGATTCTGTAGGGAGAGCGTTAGGCAGGGAAGAAGACAAAAAAACTGCTTCTGCTGCTAGCGATTTGGCCTGCACAACACACCAGTCACTGTGTGTGCAGTGCAACGGGAGGCTATATAGTGGTGTATCAGTGGTGTTGGTTGTTGGGCTGCCTTCTAAGGCTTCCTGACAGGCTGGCATTGCTGTTTACCCACTGCTCCGCAAACTGCTTTTTTAAAAGCAATCCAATCTCCCTTATCCTCTAGTCACTTTGGTCACAGCTGTGCCATCGAGCCTGTCACATAGCGCTCAGATATTCATTGGGCCTCAAACTGCTTTTTTAAAAGCAATCCCAATTTTTTTTTTTTGTCCTGCCGAGAAGAAAAAAAAACTGCTTCTGCTGCTGATAGCAATTTGGCCTGCACAACACACCAGTCACTGTGTGTGCAGTGCAAGGGGAGGCTATATTGTGGTGTATCAGTGGTGTTGGTTGTTGGGCTGCCTTTTAAGGCTTCCTGACAGGCTGGCATTGCTGTTTACCCACTGCTCCGCAAACTGCTTTTTTAAAAGCAATCCAATCTCCCTTATCCTCTAGTCACTTTGGTCACAGCTGTGCCATCGAGCCTGTCACATAGCGCTCAGATATTCATTGGGCCTCACACAATCCAAAAGTGTCCAGTGTCCAAAAGTGTGTGCAGAGATTCAAAATCTCCCTTATCCTCTAGTCACTTAGGTCACAGCTGTGCCATCGAGCCTGTCACATAGCGCTCAGATATTCATTGGGCCTCACACAATCCAAAAATGTCCAGTGTCCAAAAGTGTGTGCAGAGATTCAAAATCTCCCTTATCCTCTAGTCACTTTTGTCACAGCTGTGCCATCGAGCCTGTCACATAGCGCTCAGATATTCATTGGGCCTCACACAATCCAAAAGTGTCCAGTGTCCAAAAGTGTGTGCAGAGATTCAACATCTCCCTTATCCTCTAGTCACTTAGGTCACAGCTGTGCCATCGAGCCTGTCACATAGCGCTCAGATATCAGTGGGCCTCACACAATCCAAAAGTGTCCAGTGTCCAAAAGTGTGTGCAGAGATTCAAAATCTCACTTATCCTCTAGTCACTTAGGTCACAGCTGTGCCATCGAGCCTGTCACATAGCGCTCAGATATCAGTGGGCCTCACACAATCCAAAAGTGTCCAGTGTCCAAAAGTGTGTGCAGAGATTCAAAATCTCCCTTATCCTCTAGTCACTTAGGTCACAGCTGTGCCATCGAGCCTGTCACATAGCGCTCAGATATCAGTGGGCCTCACACAATCCAAAAGTGTCCAGTGTCCAAAAGTGTGTGCAGAGATTCAAAATCTCACTTATCCTCTAGTCACTTAGGTCACAGCTGTGCCATCGAGCCTGTCACATAGCGCTCAGATATCAGTGGGCCTCACACAATCCAAAAGTGTCCAGTGTCCAAAAGTGTGTGAAGAGATTCAAAATCTCCCTTATCCTCTAGTCACTTAGGTCACAGCTGTGCCATCGAGCCTGTCACATGGCGCTGAGATATCAGTGGGCCTCACACAATCCAAAAGTGTCCAGTGTCCAAAAGTGTGTGCAGAGATTCAAAATCTCCCTTATCCTCTAGTCACTTAGGTCACAGCTGTGCCATCGAGCCTGTCACATAGCGCTCAGATATCAGTGGGCCTCACACAATCCAAAAGTGTCCAGTGTCCAAAAGTGTGTGCAGAGATTCAAAATCTCACTTATCCTCTAGTCACTTAGGTCACAGCTGTGCCATCGAGCCTGTCACATAGCGCTCAGATATCAGTGGGCCTCACACAATCCAAAAGTGTCCAGTGTCCAAAAGTGTGTGCAGAGATTCAAAATCTCCCTTATCCTCTAGTCACTTTTGTCACAGCTGTGCCATCGAGCCTGTCACATAGCACTCAGATATTCATTGGGCCTCACACAATCCAAAAGTGTCCAGTGTCCAAAAGTGTGTGCAGAGATTCAAAATCTCCCTTATCCTCTAGTCACTTAGGTCACAGCTGTGCCATCGAGCCTGTCACATAGCGCTCAGATATCAGTGGGCCTCACACAATCCAAAAGTGTCCAGTGTCCAAAAGTGTGTGCAGAGATTCAAAATCTCACTTATCCTCTAGTCACTTAGGTCACAGCTGTGCCATCGAGCCTGTCACATAGCGCTCAGATATCAGTGGGCCTCACACAATCCAAAAGTGTCCAGTGTCCAAAAGTGTGTGCAGAGATTCAAAATCTCACTTATCCTCTAGTCACTTAGGTCACAGCTGTGCCATCGAGCCTGTCACATAGCGCTCAGATATCAGTGGGCCTCACACAATGCAAAAGTGTCCAGTGTCCAAAAGTGTGTGCAGAGATTCAAAATCTCACTTATCCTCTAGTCACTTAGGTCACAGCTGTGCCATCGAGCCTGTCACATAGCGCTCAGATATCAGTGGGCCTCACACAATCCAAAAGTGTCCAGTGTCCAAAAGTGTGTGCAGAGATTCAAAATCTCCCTTATCCTCTAGTCACTTAGGTCACAGCTGTGCCATCGAGCCTGTCACATAGCGATCAGATATCAGTGGGCCTCACACAATCCAAAAGTGTCCAGTGTCCAAAAGTGTGTGCAGAGATTCAAAATCTCCCTTATCCTCTAGTCACTTTTGTCACAGCTGTGCCATCGAGCCTGTCACATAGCGCTCAGATATTCATTGGGCCTCACACAATCCAAAAGTGTCCAGTGTCCAAAAGTGTGTGCAGAGATTCAAAATCTCCCTTATCCTCTAGTCACTTAGGTCACAGCTGTGCCATCGAGCCTGTCACATAGCGCTCAGATATCAGTGGGCCTCACACAATCCAAAAGTGTCCAGTGTCCAAAAGTGTGTGCAGAGATTCAAAATCTCACTTATCCTCTAGTCACTTAGGTCACAGCTGTGCCATCGAGCCCGTCACATAGCGCTCAGATATCAGTGGGCCTCACACAATCCAAAAGTGTCCAGTGTCCAAAAGTGTGTGCAGAGATTCAAAATCTCCCTTATCCTCTAGTCACTTAGGTCACAGCTGTGCCATCGAGCCTGTCACATAGCGCTCAGATATCAGTGGGCCTCACACAATCCAAAAGTGTCCAGTGTCCAAAAGTGTGTGCAGAGATTCAAAATCTCCCTTATCCTCTAGTCACTATTGTCACAGCTGTGCCATCAAGCCTGTCACATAGCGCTCAGATATTCATTGGGCCTCACACATTCCAAAAGTGTCCAGTGTCCAAAAGTGTGTGCAGAGATTCAAAATCTCCCTTATCCTCTAGTCACTTTTGTCACAGCTGTGCCATCGAGCCTGTCACATAGCGCTCAGATATTCATTGGGCCTCACACAATCCAAAAGTGTCCAGTGTCCAAAAGTGTGTGCAGAGATTCAAAATCTCCCTTATCCTCTAGTCACTTAGGTCACAGCTGTGCCATTGAGCCTGTCACATAGCGCTCAGATATCAGTGGGCCTCACACAATCCAAAAGTGTCCAGTGTCCAAAAGTGTGTGCAGAGATTCAAAATCTCACTTATCCTCTAGTCACTTAGGTCACAGCTGTGCCATCGAGCCTGTCACATAGCACTCAGATATCAGTGGGCCTCACACAATCCAAAAGTGTCCAGTGTCCAAAAGTGTGTGCAGAGATTCAAAATCTCCCTTATCCTCTAGTCACTTAGGTCACAGCTGTGCCATCGAGCCTGTCACATAGCGCTCAGATATCAGTGGGCCTCACACAATCCAAAAGTGTCCAGTGTCCAAAAGTGTGTGCAGAGATTCAAAATCTCCCTTATCCTCTAGTCACTTTTGTCATAGCTGTGCCATCGAGCCTGTCACATAGCGCTCAGATATTCATTGGGCCTCACACAATCCAAAAGTGTCCAGTGTCCAAAAGTGTGTGCAGAGATTCAAAATCTCCCTTATCCTCTAGTCACTTAGGTCACAGCTGTGCCATCGAGCCTGTCACATAGCGCTCAGATATCAGTGGGCCTCACACAATCCAAAAGTGTCCAGTGTCCAAAAGTGTGTGCAGAGATTCAAAATCTCACTTATCCTCTAGTCACTTAGGTCACAGCTGTGCCATCGAGCCTGTCACATAGCGCTCAGATATCAGTGGGCCTCACACAATCCAAAAGTGTCCAGTGTCCAAAAGTGTGTGCAGAGATTCAAAATCTCCCTTATCCTCTAGTCACTTAGGTCACAGCTGTGCCATCGAGCCTGTCACATAGCGCTCAGATATCAGTGGGCCTCACACAATCCAAAAGTGTCCAGTGTCCAAAAGTGTGTGCAGAGATTCAAAATCTCACTTATCCTCTAGTCACTTAGGTCACAGCTGTGCCATCGAGCCTGTCACATAGCACTCAGATATCAGTGGGCCTCACACAATCCAAAAGTGTCCAGTGTCCAAAAGTGTGTGCAGAGATTCAAAATCTCCCTTATCCTCTAGTCACTTTTGTCACAGCTGTGCCATCGAGCCTGTCACATAGCGCTCAGATATTCATTGGGCCTCACACAATCCAAAAGTGTCCAGTGTCCAAAAGTGTGTGCAGAGATTCAAAATCTCCCTTATCCTCTAGTCACTTTTGTCACAGCTGTGCCATCGAGCCTGTCACATAGCGCTCAGATATCAGTGGGCCTCACACAATCCAAAAGTGTCCAGTGTCCAAAAGTGTGTGCAGAGATTTAAAATCTCACTTATCCTCTAGTCACTTAGGTCACAGCTGTGCCATCGAGCCTGTCACATAGCGCTCAGATATCAGTGGGCCTCACACAATCCAAAAGTGTCCAGTGTCCAAAAGTGTGTGCAGAAATTCAAAATCTCCCCTGTCCTATAGACACCTTGTACCTTGTTTTACATACTATATAGTTTGTTGGATTTTGTCTACATTTCTACCAAAAATGAGGAAGGCTGGTAGAAGAGGCCGTGGAATTGGGCGGGGGTTGGCAGCTGGTAATGATGGTGTTGGTGGTGGATCTGATGGTAGTGGCAAGAGCAAAATAGGACCGAATGCAGGAGGTGTTGAGCCTGCGTCATCGTCTGGCTACATAAGGCCTCGAACGCTTAGTTTTCTAGGAGTTGGCAAACCGCTTTTAAAGCCAGAGCATCAGGAAAAAGTTTTGTCTTACATTGCTGACTCAGCCTCCGGCTCTATCGCCTCCTCTTCTTCAGTTGTAAAAAGTAAAAGCACTGAGTCGTCATTGGAGGCTCATGTTCATGAACCACACCTTTCCTTGTGTCCTTCACCCCAACCAAGATTGAAGGATGATGCAGGCCATACTACTGATTTCTCCATGGAGCTGTTTTCACATACCATGCCTGGATTATCAAGTAAAATGGTGAATTACCCAGGCCAAGATGAATCTGACATGGAGTGCACTGATGCACAGCCGCTGATGGATGATTCTGCTGGTACATTCACTCAGAGCACTACATTGTCCTCGCAGTGTACAGAGCCAGATTCTGACCCTGATGAGACTCAGGTGCCCCTTCCCGCACACTATACCACCATACACGGTGACACAGAGGAAGGTGCACATGACATAGAAGAGGAGGTGATGGATGACCCAGTTGTTGACCCAGATTGGCATCCATTGGGGGAAGAGGGTGCTGCTTCCAATAGCTCAGATGAGGAGCATCCACAGCAGACATCGACATCGCAACAGCTGTTATCTGGCAGGCCCGGAGCACTCCAAAGACAGGTTCCAAACATCAAAAGAGTTGCTGGACAGCTTGTCCAGAGGGTCAAAAGATCACAGCGTGCTAGGCCGCAAAATGTCTGCCAAAGTAGGAAGAGTGCAGTGTGGCACTTTTTTGAACAAAATCCTCATGATCAGGCCAAGGTTATCTGTAAGAAGTGCGCAAAGACCTTTAGCCGAGGGAAAAATCTGAAAAATTTGAATACCAGTTGCATGCTTAGACATTTAACCAGCATGCACTTGCAAGCGTGGACATAACACCAAACCTCAAGTGCCACATGTGCAACTGATCACAATGAAGGTAGTCAGCAACGCTACATTGTTTCCCCCACTGTAAGCCCACCGGTTAGCACAGCAGCAAATGTTGAGGTGTCGTTGCAAGGCCACAGCAGTCAGGGAATCCCACTGTTATATCAACGAAAGACTGATTCTAGGCCATCAGAAAGAACACCAACTCCATCACCATCATCAACCCTCTCTCAGTCCGCCCTGTCCACCGCTACTTCCACCATATGCAGCTCTCAAGTCCAGCTCACCCTCCCAGACACTATGAGTAGGTCAAGAAAGTACTCACTCTCTCATCCGCGTACACTGGGTTTGAACGCCCACATTGCCAAACTAATCTCGTTTGAGATGATGCCCTTTCGGTTGGTGGAAAGCACAGCTTTCCGCGAACTCATGGCCTATGCAGTACCACGCTATGACCTACCCAGTCGCCACTTCTTCTCTCGCAAAGCCATCCCAGCCCTCCACCATCATGTGAAAGACCGCATTGTCCATGCACTCAAGCAGTCAGTGAGCGGAAAGGTGCACCTCACAACTGATGCATGGTCCAGTCGGCATGGCCAGGGCCGTTACGTGTCCATCACTGCGCACTGGGTTAATGTGGTGGATGCAGGGTCCACAGGGGACAGCGGTGGTGGGACAGTGCTGCCTAGCCCACGGTATAGGAAACAGTTGGCTGTAGGCGTTCCACCCTCCTCCTCCAGAAGCGAAAGCTCGTCCACAGAGCGCAGTCGTACGAGCACTCCATCTGCAGCTGCCACTGTTGCACACGATGTGTCCCCCTATCGAGCAGCTAGTGGAAAGCGTCAGCAGGCTGTGTTGCAGATGATGTGTTTGGGCGACAGACATACCGCCGAGGTGCTGGCCGAGTACTTTCAGCGACGAACTGAGTCATGGCTGGGCAGTGTACATCTTGAGGCAGGCAAGGTAGTTAGTGATAACGGCCGTAATTTTGTGGCAGCCATAGCCCTTTCAAAACTCAGCCACATACCTTGCTTGGCTCACACCTTGAACCTGGTGGTGCAGTGCTTCCTCAAAAATTATCCGGAGTTAACAGCCCTGCTCCAGAAGGTGCGAAGACTGTGCGCGCACATCCGCCGGTCGCCTGTACACTCCGTTCGTATGCAGAAGCTGCAGCGATTGCTCCACCTTCCCAACCACCGCCTCATTATCGACATTGCAACAAGGTGGAACTCCACCCTGCACATGGTGGAGCGGCTGTGCGAGCAGAGGCAGGCCATAATGCATTTGTGGGAGGATACACGGCCAGGCACTTTGAGCTTTGAGAACAGACATGGAGTTGACAGGTGTGCAGTGGTCGAAGCTGAAAGACCTCTGTAAAGTCCTTCAGTGTTTTGAGGAATGCACACGGCTGGTAAGCGCAGACGACGCCATCCTAAGCATGAGCATCCCACTTATGCGTCTGCTCATGCAAACTTTGACGCACCTTAAGGAGCAGGCGTCTGCAGCCAATGTTGACGAGGAGGGAATCCTTGATGACATTCAGCCATTGTCTGCTCAGGGACCTCTCCTGGACGAGGTGGAGGAAGAAGAGGAGGAGGAGGATGATGATGGGGATGATTACTTAGGGGAGGAGGATGCATCTCGTGGGGCAAGTGAAAATGTTGGCGTGGCAAGGTCTGGTACAGGGTTTGTGCGTGACTGGAGGGATGTGGATTTGCCAGAAAGTGCTCCTCCAACCAGCACTCGCAGTGCATCATTGACACCGGGAACATTGGCCCACATGTCAGATTATGCCTTGCGGATCCTAAAAAGGGACCCCCGCATTGCCAAAATGATGAACGATGACGACTACTGGTTGGCCAGCATCCTGGATCCACGCTATAAAGGCAAATTACAAAACATCATGCCACAGGAGAACCTTGACCTAATATTGGCTAATAAACAGGCAACTCTGGTAAATCGGTTGCTTGAGGCATTCCCAGCACACAGCAGCGGTGATGGTTCTCACACTAGCCGTACGGGCCGGGGGCAGCTTGGCAGAGGTGTTCGTGGTGCACACAGCAGAAGTGGCGTTGGAGACAGGGTTTCATGACAATGTTGTGGCCTGATTTTTCAAGTACTGCTCACACAACTGGTAATACAGCATCGATGGAAAGTGACAGGAGACAGCAGTTGTCAACTATGGTTACAAACTACTTTTCCTCCCATATCGATGTTCTCCCACACAGGTCATTCCCCTTTGACTATTGGGCCGCTAAACTGGACACCTGGCCTGAATTGGCCCAATATGCCTTACAGGAGCTCGCTTGCCCAGCTGCAAGTGTGCTATCGGAAAGAGTCTTCAGTGCAGCTGGATCAATCCTGACAGAAAAAAGGACCCGTCTGTCAACCCAAAATATGAACCATGCATGGGTTTCCAAGGATTTTGTCCCACCTTCCCCTGATGACACATAGGGTGACAGAAAAATGGCTTGCTTTGGTCCACCTCTTCCTGGGACTTCACCTATTTCGCCTTTTGCATCAGCTGAATGTCCAACATCAACATATGCCACTTTCTAAAACTCCCTAACTGTGCTGCCTCCCCCCCATGGCCGGGGTCACCACCTAGCGCACGACACCGTGCGAGTGCCGTTGCCCTGGACAGGTGGGTAGGCCGACTCTTGGGCGCGGGCACTGGCACAGGGTCCCTCATAGTGCAATCAAGTGTCTCTGACGGTGGTGGTGCACACCCGCCGTCAGACACACCGCTGTACTATGAGGGGCCCAGTGCCAGTACCGACGCCCACGAGTGGGCCCCCCTTGCTTGGGCAGGGCCCCAGCATTTGCAATCTTTACCTCTCCCTGCTCCTCCGCTGTGTAATCTGGGCCGTCAAATCCATACTGTGCCTGACACCGTCTGAGCCTGCCTCCTGATGTATAGACATATATTTTGAATGTGTACGCTATCCATACATGTTATCCGGGGATACGGTACCCTTTCTAACCTTTGTGCAATCACGTGCAATCCATACTGGGCCTAACACCGTCTGAGCCTGCCTCCTGAGACATATATTTTGAATGTGTACGCTATCCATACATGTTATCCGGGGATACGGTACCCTTTCTAACCTTTGTGCAATCACGTGCAATCCATACTGGGCCTAACACCGTCTGAGCCTGCCTCCTGAGACATATATTTTGAATGTGTACGCTATCCATACATGTTATCCGGGGAAACGGTACCCTTTCTAACCTTTGTGCAATCACGTGCAATCCATACTGGGCCTAACACCGTCTGAGCCTTCCTCCTGAGACATATATTTTGAATGTGTACGCTATCCATACATGTTATCTGGGGATACGGTACCCTTTCTAACCTTTGTGCAATCACGTGCAATCCATACTGGGCCTAACACCGTCTGAGCCTGCCTCCTGAGACATATATTTTGAATGTGTACGCTATCCATACATGTTATCTGGGGATACGGTACCCTTTCTAACCTTTGTGCAATCACGTCAATCCATACTGGGCCTAACACCGTCTGAGCCTGCCTCCTGAGACATATATTTTGAATGTGTACGCTATCCATACATGTTATCTGGGGATACGGTACCCTTTCTAACCTTTGTGCAATCACGTGCAATCCATACTGGGCCTAACACCGTCTGAGCCTGCCTCCTGAGACATATATTTGGAATGTGTACGCTATCCATACATGTTATCTGGGGATACGGTACCCTTTCTAACCTTTGTGCAATCACGTGCAATCCATACTTGGCCTAACACCGTCTGAGCCTGCCTCCTGATGTATAGACATATATTTTGAATGTGTACGCTATCCATACATGTTATCCAGGGATACGGTACCCTTTCTAACCTTTGTGCAATCACGTGCAATCCATACTGGGCCTAACACCGTCTGAGCCTGCCTCCTGAGACATATATTTTGAATGTGTACGCTATCCATACATGTTATCCGGGGATACGGTACCCTTTCTAACCTTTGTGCAATCACGTGCAATCCATACTGGGCCTAACACCGTCTGAGCCTGCCTCCTGAGACATATATTTTGAATGTGTACGCTATCCACACATGTTATCTGGGGATACGGTACCCTTTCTAACCTTTGTGCAATCACGTGCAATCCATACTGGGCCTAACACCGTCTGAGCCTGCCTCCTGAGACATATATTTTGAATGTGTACGCTATCCATACATGTTATCTGGGGATACGGTACCCTTTCTAACCTTTGTGCAATCACGTGCAATCCATACTTGGCCTAACACCGTCTGAGCCTGCCTCCTGATGTATAGACATATATTTTGAATGTGTACGCTATCCATACATGTTATCCAGGGATACGGTACCCTTTCTAACCTTTGTGCAATCACGTGCAATCCATACTGGGCCTAACACCGTCTGAGCCTGCCTCCTGAGACATATATTTTGAATGTGTACGCTATCCATACATGTTATCCGGGGAAACGGTACCCTTTCTAACCTTTGTGCAATCACGTGCAATCCATACTGGGCCTAACACCGTCTGAGCCTGCCTCCTGATGTATAGACATATATTTTGAATGTGTACGCTATCCATACATGTTATCTGGGGATACGGTACCCTTTCTAACCTTTGTGCAATCACGTGCAATCCATACTGGGCCTAACACCGTCTGAGCCTGCCTCCTGAGACATATATTTTGAATGTGTACGCTATCCATACATGTTATCCGGGGAAACGGTACCCTTTCTAACCTTTGTGCAATCACGTGCAATCCATACTGGGCCTAACACCGTCTGAGCCTGCCTCCTGATGTATAGACATATATTTTGAATGTGTACGCTATCCATACATGTTATCCGGGGAAACGGTACCCTTTCTAACCTTTGTGCAATCACGCGCAATCCATACTGGGCCTAACACCGTCTGAGCCTGCCTCCTGAGACATATATTTTGAATGTGTACGCTATCCATACATGTTATCTGGGGATACGGTACCCTTTCTCACCTTTGTGCAATCACGTGTAATCCATACTGGGCGTGAGAACGGCTGGCGAGCTGTCAAGCAAGCTACAGCACCTGTGGTTTGCACACGTAAATTTTTCATTTTTTCAGGAATGACGGTTAGGCCTAATTCCGGAACTGCAGTTGACCTGCACTTACTGGGAAATCATTGTTCGCGGGTAATAATTGTAATCAGTGATCCCCATCACTAACGTTGTTCAGTGGGTTATCTGCACCTGTAAGCGACAAATGCTGGCCTTTTCAGTGTAGCGCACATGCAGCCACGGACATGTAAGGGCATGACACACCAGTTATTGGCCAATCTCATGTGCCAGAGGCTCACGTGTCCCTCTAGTAAGCCGGACTCGGACCGCGGGGCATGACGGAGTCTCGTTCGTTAACGGAATTAAGCTTGCAATGTGTGCATCTGTTCTGTAGCTGGCATGTTTGAGGTTCCCAGGTGGAGTCGAATTTAACCGTAGGCTCCACTCCTGGTGGTGCCCTTCTGGACATTCCTTTAAGGTTCAGCTTTGCAACCATACTGCCCACGTAAAACAAACACTTTGCCTTCATGAACGCTGTTTGGAGGGTCATGACTCGTGGGAATAACGCCGCCCAATCAGTTAACCTGCTAGAGAGATCGTTCGTTGCTCCCAAGCATGACATCACACTCCCTAGGAGGAAGGTAATGCCACTGTGGCGATCGTACTCCTGGGGGCGACACAAGTGCACTGATGCCCAGCCACTGCTCGATGAATCTGCTGGTACATTGACCCAGACCACTACATTCCCCTCGCATGCTACATGGCCTGAATCTGACCCTGATGAAACTCAGGTTACCCTTCCCATACACAGTTCCATCTTACACGGTGACAAAGAGGAAGCTGCAGATGAAAGTGCAGGTTCGGCCCACCCGCCGTCAGACACACCACCGTACTATCAGGGGCCCTGTGCCAGTGCTGTCGCCAACGAGTGGGCCCCCCCTGCTTGCTCAGGATCACAGCACTTGCAAGGTTGAAATACTGTGCAGTGAGATGGAAGATGGGGACGACGAGGAGTCCAGACTAGTACATGGATTCCATAGCGAGGAGACTTATTTCATTGTTTTCAATGTTGGGACAGCAATTTTTGGGGAGCACTATACTCTGGAGAATGATAGATGGGGCCCACCATACACTGGAACATTCCAAAGGTGGACATCAGACACTGGAGCAGCATTTACAGGGCCCATTATACACTAGAGCATTAGAAATGGGGCCCATTATGTTTGGAGCATTATTTGGGCCCATAAGACAGTGGAGCTTCATCCATGGGGACCAACATATACTGTAGCATTATGTGGAGCTCATCATATACTGTTTCAAACATTATATGAGACCAATGATTCTGTATGGAGAAATAGATGGGCCTCGTCATGAGATGTAAAAAGTGAAGTATTTTTCATTGTACTATACCGCTATTTCTCTGCCGTATCGGAGCATGATGAGTTGTGGTATGTGTTAAAGGGGCGCTCTTTCGCCCAGGGCACATGAAAACCTGCAGCCAGCCCTCCCCCCCCACAACTTTAGCCAAATAACCCCCATTTTTCAGTGCGTAACTTGTATTATGAAGTTAATTAAGGTTGACAAGCTTAAGTAAGAAGAATTGATGCTTTTGGCATTCAAATGGGCACTGTAGGTGTGTTTCCTGTCCTCTCACTGCCGACTTTTATTCCCCATTGACTTACATTGGGTTTTGTGTTTCGGGACGACCCCGACTTTTCCCTATAATCGGACGATCTTGCTCGACCCGACTTTTGGAAAAGTCGGGTTTCACGAAACGAAACGCGACCCTAAAAAACCAAAAGTCGCTCAACTCTAGTGGGCACACGTGAGAGTCTCAGCAACTGTCTGAGCAGCAGTTAGCGCGGTATTCGCAGCTGAGTTGGCGCTCTCAATAGCCACCAACCTGCTCTCCAGCTGCCGAATTTAGCGCTGCAACTGCTGCACGTCTGTCTGCCATTGCCAGCCAGACCCTGGCGCTAGTGTAATGTTAGGGTCGGCGGAACGCACCAGATATAAATAATAGAAGGTGCGTTCGCCTCCCGGGGTCCACCATGCGGTAGATGGAAACACCGCTGCTGGACAATGGCAGATGCACCAGAAGGTGAAGTACTGTGCTCGGGTTAACGTCACCCGAACGCTAAGGCCTCTTTCACACTTCAGTTTTTTGCATCAGTTCATATCCGCGAAAAAGTCAGAGAAGCGGATCCGTTCTCAACTGATGTGAACGGATGGCACAGGATCCGTTTTCAGACGGATCCTGAAAATGAGGAAATAAAGGAACTGCTGGCCGGGAAGGAGAGAGGGAGAGGGAGAGGGAGAGAGAGAGAGATTTTTCTTGTTGGTTAAATGAGTGTCTGGAGGATCCACCAGAGAAAAAACGTTGCAAGCTCCGTTTTGAAATCTTTGAGGATGGTGACGGACAGCAACTTTTGGCGGATCCTCAAAAAAACGGATGCAACGGACAGCAATCCGTCACAATCCGCCATTAATGCAAGTCAATGGGGAAAAAAAACGGATCCTCAAAAGAAAATTGAGGATCCGTTTTTTTCAAAACCTGGCGGATTGTGACTGATTGTAAAAAACTGAAGTGTGAAAGAGGCCTAAGAGCGGCTCTGTTCAGACACAGAGTCACCTGGCAGTAATAAATATAAAGACGCTGGCCCTGTTAGCTTCACAGGAAGCTCAGCGGGTGGGGTTGCAGCCGCAACCGCCAAGGGACGCTGCTACCACAGCCCGTCAATAACTAAAGCCGCTGGACGATGGCGCCAGAAGACCGAGCACCTTCGGACGCTAGTGGGCAGTGCAGGAGGCACAGTGGAGTGTAGATTGCCACAATCTGGAGCTGACTAACCAACACTCTGACTTATTATGAAACCCCTTCCCTCTGATAATACGAATGGTGACAGTCACCAGTCCATGCATCCATCACCATTCACACACAGCATAATATGCTACACTAGCGCATGGCCGAGCCGCCATGTGGGCTTTTTATAACCATGCGCTTCCGGGACCTTCCAAAACCCTGGAAAGGACCAATCAGATCCGACGCAGGACCTGAGCATGTGACCCCTGCTCTCCAGTGAGAGGTCACCTTGCAGACATGCCCAGTAGTACGGCACAAGGACTTAGCCTCTGGAGCGGTTCCCTGCAGAACAGGTTGCGCTACCATTGCTGCACCAGAGGTGGCAGCAACATCCAGGCTGTCAGAGCAAGTCTAAGCAGCACGCCTGGCTCGGCTTGCTGTTATTGCTGAGCAACACCCGAAGCGGTCGGAGGATAATGGGAGACTGCTGGATGTCTGGCTCTGGATTCCCGCTGTGCAGTGTCAGGAATCTGATGCCTAACACTTATACAGCTCTGCAGAGATGAGGTGGTGGCACTGATAATACACCTCTGCAGGAAAGAGCTAGTGGCACTGATCATACAGCTCTGCAGGGATGAGGTGGTGGAAATGATCATATGGCTCTGCAGGGAGGAGGTAGTGGAAATGATCATACGGCTCTGCAGGGAGGAGGTAGTGGCACTGATCATACAGCTCTGCAGGGATGAGGTGGTGGAAATGATCATACAGCTTTGCGGGGACGAGGTGGTACTGATCATACTGCTCTGCAGGAATGAGATGTGGCACCGATCATACAGCTCTGTAGGGAAGATGTGGTGGTACTAATCATACAGCTCTGCAGGGAAGAGGTGATGGCACTGATCATATAACTCAGCAGGGAGGAGGTGGTGACACTGATCATACAGCTCTGCAGGGATGAGGTGGTGGCTCTGAAAAGAGCCTTTGTAGCATGTGGACAGAGCGGCTCCTCTTATTTCTTGGCCGCGGGCTTCTTGGCTTTAGCCGCCTTCTTGGCAGCTTTAGGTTTGGCCGCCTTTTTAGCCGGACTCTTCGTCACCTTCTTAGGCTTGGGAGCGGCTTTCGGCTTTTTCGGGCTCTTGGCCGCTTTCTTGGCAGCTGCGGGCTTCTTGGCCTTTTTCGGGCTCTTCTTGGCCGCGGTCGGAACCTTCTTGGGCTTCTTCGGAGATTTGGTGGCTTTCTTGGCAGCAGCGGGTTTCTTGGGCTTGGCTGCTGACTTCTTGGCCACTTTAGTCTCCTGCTTCTTGTTGAGTTTGAAGGACCCGGAGGCGCCGCTGCCCTTCACCTGGAGGAGGGTGCCCTTGGTGACCAGAGACCTGACGGCCAGCTTCAGGCGGCTGTTGTTCTTCTCTACATCGTACCCTCCGGCAGACAGCGCCTTCTTCAGGGCGGCCAGAGACACCCCACTGCGCTCCTTAGAGGCTGACACGGCTTTCACGATCAGCTCGGAGACGCCAGGACCGGAGGATTTCTTGCTGCTCTTGGCGGCGGATTTCTTTGGCTGCTTCTTGGACTTGGCAGCCGGTTCTGCGGGAGGGGGAGCGGCGGCTGGCGCGGTCTCTGCCATCCTGTGCTACGGAGCCAAAACACAAAAATCTCCCGATAGGAAAACACTAAGGCCGGAGCTGGAGGAGTCTGTTATATGTACAGGCTTACTGTGCACTGATTGGCTGCTGAGCTACACCGTCCTGAGCATCTATTGGCTGACACTGCATACATGCCCCGCCTCTTCCCAGCTGAGAACGAGTGAAGCTCCGCTCTCCCCTTGTGCTTCCCTGCCCGTAATAAAAGCCCTTTACCGGCTGACACCGGACAGCAGAGCGCGCTTCCTCCGCCGCTTCTTCTTCGCCATCTTCTCCACCGACCGTCTGTAGCTGTCACTAGCAGAGACGCCGGGGAAGAGCGGAGAGGAGGTCCCGGGATCATCGCCGTCGTCCTCCAGATCTGCACATCGCTGTGTATCCGGGAAGATACATCTGCTGGGGGAACTCGTTCCTCCTGTTCCCGGCTCCTGTCACCATCACAGGGATCTTTACTACAATGTCTATCGTACAGGACGCTGATTGTACGATGTGGGGACGACCTGGAGCTGCTGAGAGCCCAGAAGGGTAACACAGGCGATGGCTCCGCTGACTGCCGCCTCCCTGACCTGTGACCTCCCTGTACCCCGTATGTGCGGAGTATTCACAGCTCTGCAGGGATGAGTTGGCATAAGTGTGAGCAGCCTCATAAGTGTCACTGATAATAGAGGAGGGTGTACTGTATATAGGGCAGTGTGTATTGTATATAGGACAGTGTATACAGTATATAGAGCAGTGTGTACAGTATATAGAGCAGTGTACAGTATATAGAACAGAGTACAGTATATAGAGCAGTGTACAGTATATAGAGCAGTGTGTATTGTATATAGGACAGTGTATACAGTATATAGAGCAGTGTGTTCAGTAAATAGAGCAGTGTACGGTATATAGAGCAGTGTACAGTATATAGAACAGAGTACAGTATATAGAGCAGTGTACAGTATATAGAGCAGTGTGTACAGTATATAGAGCAGTGTGTACAGTATATAGAACAGAGTACAGTATATAGAACAGAGTACAGTATATAGAGCAGTGTACAGTATATAGAACAGAGTACAGTATATAGAGCAGTGTACAGTATATAGAGCAGTGTGTACAGTATATAGAGCAGTGTGTACAGTATATAGAGCAGTGTGTGCAGTATATAGAGCAGTGTACAGTATATAGAGCAGTGTACAGTATATAGAGCAGCATGTACAGTATATAGAGCAGTGTGTGCAGTATATACAGCCAAGTGTACGGTATATAGTGCAGTGTGTACAGTATATAGAACAGTGTACAGTATATAGAGCAGTGTGTTCAGTAAATAGAGCAGTGTACGGTATATAGAGCAGTGTACAGTATATAGAGCAGTGTGTACAGTATATAGAGCAGTGTACAGTATATAGAGCAGTGTACAGTATATAGAGCAGTGTACAGTATATAGAGCAGTGTGTACAGTATATAGAGCAGTGTACAGTATATAGAGCAGTGTACAGTATATAGAGCAGCGTGTACAGTATATAGAGCAGTGTGTACAGTATATAGAGCAGTGTACAGTATATAGAGCAGCATGTACAGTATATAGAGCAGTGTGTGCAGTATATACAGCCAAGTGTACGGTATATAGTGCAGTGTGTACAGTATATAGAACAGTGTACAGTATATAGAGCAGTGTGTACAGTATATAGAGCAGTGTGTACAGTATATAGAGCAGTGTACAGTATATAGTGCAGTGTACAGTATATAGTGCAGTGTACAGTATATAGTGCAGTGTACAGTATATAGAGCAGTGTGTGCAGTATATACAGCCAAGTGTACGGTATATAGTGCAGTGTGTACAGTATATAGAGCAGTGTACAGTATATAGAGCAGTGTACAGTATATAGAGCAGTGTGTACAGTATATAGAGCAGTGTGTACAGTATATAGAGCAGTGTGTGCAGTATATACAGCCATGTGTACAGTATATAGAGCAGTGTGTACAGTATATAGTGCAGTGTACAGTATATAGAGCAGTGTACAGTATATAGAGCAGTGTGTACAGTATATAGAGCAATGTGTACAGTATATAGCGCAGTGTGTGCAGTATATACAGCCAAGTGTACGGTATATAGTGCAGTATGTACAGTATATAGAACAGTGTACAGTATATAGTGCAGTGTACAGTATATAGAGCAGCATGTACAGTATATAGAGCAGTGTGTACAGTATATAGAGCAGTGTGTGCAGTATATACAGCCATGTGTACAGTATATAGAGCAGCGTGTACAGTATATAGAGCAGCATGTACAGTATATAGAGCAGTGTGTACAGTATATAGAGCAGTGTGTGCAGTATATACAGCCATGTGTACAGTATATAGTGCAGTGTGTACAGTATATAGTGCAGTGTACAGTATATAGTGCAGTGTATAGTATATAGAGCAGTGTGTACAGTATATAGAGCAATGTGTACAGTATATAGCGCAGTGTGTGCAGTATATACAGCCAAGTGTACGGTATATAGTGCAGTGTGTACAGTATATAGAAC